>NC_139614.1:13756923-13956923 GCF_964270895.1 Podarcis filfolensis
CATTCACTAATCTATACTGGAGGCATCTGGAATACTATTGTCCTGATTTCTTTTTTTTGGGGGGGGGGAGTAATTCTAATACTGACTTATCCTGCAATCATTGCAGGGACTCCAGTGTACAATGTCTAGGATTTGTTAGATGACATATTATGTAATTCTGATTAAATAAAATACACCATAACCATCTAGAGCAAGGAGGTCATTGGAGCTGAATGAAGCATTTGTGCAAAGGATAGCAATGTACAATTTCCGCAGAAATGGGAAGTTCTGTTTATGTGAGCAGGACCTTTGCACGCTAAGTAACCGACTGGCATCAGCAAAAAATATCTGAGGAGTTGCCAAATCAAGTTTGCCCAGGCAGCATCATGGAAACTGCAAGGTGCATCTACGTACCTATTGCATTCATGCAAAATTTTACATAAATTAGGATGGAACAAAGATTGGCTAGGGCTTTCCAGTTCACAAAAAAAACCCCACATTTCTACTGTAGCTCTTGCTTTCCCTGTGATGCTCTAGCATGCATAATGACACTCACTTCACGGCATGCTTTTAATTCTTCAAACTCTCTAGTTGTCCAGTGCCTGTCCTTGAAAAACTTGGTGCTGTTCCTTTTGTAAAACAGATCCCAGTTCTTCTGTGCTTCCTTCTCTAGTTTCTGCTGTTTGAAGTCAGAGACAAAGACCTGTTCTTTGGCCAGTTTTTCGGCTTCTTCGGGGCTAAGAATTCTTGTTTTGTGCCCTCTCTTTTGGAATGCCCCGTCTTCACAAGCTGAGATGGTCACATCAAGCTGAGCAACAGGCGATTCACCTTGCTGAGGCCTGGAGTCGGTCATCTTAATTAAGGAGAACTCTGGAGATTCAGAGTTGCTTTATTCTTCAACTACAGCAATTCTCCATTCAGAAAAGAACTACTCTGAGAAGGACAATAAGGACAAGGTTAGCATTTTTCATCTTTCGCTGGACATGTTACAAAACGATAAAGGGGCCCTTGAAATGTGTTGTTTCCCTCTAACATCACCTTTGGAAAATGTAGTTGAATTCTTTTTTAGACAGAATGGACAAGCTCCGAAAACCCTACCAAGGTACAAGAAGAAATCAATCCCTAACAGGATAGATTGGTGTACAACTTTTAGAAGACATCTGAAGGCAGCCCTGTTTAGGGAAGTTTTTATTGTCTGACGTTTTATCATGTTTTTAATATTCTTTTGGGAGCTGCCCACAGTGGCTGGGGAGACCTGGCCAGATTGGCAGGGTATAAGTAATTTTAAAAAATTATTATTATTACTATTATTATTATTATGTTTGAAGGTTAATCCATGCCACAGACATATATATTGTAAACATTTTCCAGCTGCTTCCACCCTGAGCTGTTGTATGTTTGCATATGTCTGGATCCCACCACCAAACCTAATGCCAATTCTAAATGGGAAAGGACATCAAGGTCCCAGAATTCATTTCCAAATACCCATATAATCTCACTGTTTTCCTATCATCTGAATGTAGTTTCCCAACTTTCATGTGAAACTGAAGATCAAGGTGCTTGACACACCTGGAAGATGCTCTCTTTCCTACTACTACTACAACAACTAGCAGGCCATATGATAAAATATTTCCCCCCCTTGATCTAGGAATGCAAAGGGAAGAGTACATTGAAGGAGTCCATCAGAGCCACAAAGCAGTTATGGAAGCAAATGAGATAACAAGTTTTTAGGATTTGGTGGGTGGGCATGTGTATTTTACAGTAACACCAGAGGGAGCTGGCTAGCCACAGTGTGTTTAAAGATTTCTTTCCTTCAAAGAGGGTCTTTGCAAACCACTTAACAATTTCTCCGTCTGTTTGCTGCAGCAGCTGCACAGCACAGGGTGAGTTTTTTTTATTGTATTTTGATTGCTACTTTTACTCCTTGTAGTTATCTTGCATTTTATAGCATTGCAATTTGCATTCCACAAACTGTAGCACAATAAAATACAATGCAAAAAACAAAACAAAAGAAGCAATAAAAATAAAATAATTAAAAACCTGGATGTGTTTTTGATGCCGTGGATGTGCTGTTGCCTGTCTTCAACTGCAAAGTCATGGACCACCTGAATGAAACAGACCATAGCTTGGGAACCCCTGGTCTAGGATAGGGGTCTGAAACCTGTGGCCCTACAGATATTGCCAGACACCGATTCCCCACTGACAGGGCTGCTGGGAGGGAGCCGGAATCCAACAACATCTGGAGCCTTGCAGGTTCTCCATTCCCTTCCAGTATTTCTCAAACTTGGCTCTCCAGCTGTTGTCGGACTACAACTCCCATCATCTCTGACCACTGGTCCTGCTAGCTAGGGATGATGGGAGTTGTAGTCTGAAAAATAGCTGGAAACACAAAGCTAGGTGGATCCATGGTCCCGACTTGGCCCCGAACAACTGCCTACTGTTCCACTTCACAGGAAAACACATCCCTGTTGGTGGTGGGCACATGAAGCTCACTTGCGGAGCCTTCCCCACCCCCCAATTTCTTTTCTTTTTTTACAGTAATTTTTATTTGGTTTTGCAAGTATTAAGTTTATAGCAATCCAAATAGCATCCATATTTCAAGATTCCACCAAATCTCTTGACTTCCCACCTTCCACTCCATGGGTCCTATTGTACACCCTCTCAACTGCATTTTATTTCATAACGCCTAATTTGTATCTTTCCAAATTGTCCATGATATTCGCTACGTTACAAGTGTTGTTAAAATCCTGCTAATGTTTTCATCTGCTTACAGTGGTCTCCTAGACCCATTCCCCAATTACAGCCCACTTCACAGGAAAACACATCCCTATTTCAATCCCAAGCTGCTACGCTCGGCGCGGCTACCGAATCACTGAATCGTAGAGTTGGAAGGGACCCCGAAGGGTCATCTAGTCTGACCCGCAGCAAGGCAGGCATTTCAACTAAAGCACCCATGACAGGGGGTCCAATTAGGCAGATTCATTACAGTATTGCGTTTTTAACCCCCCCCCATCTCCTTGGGTGTTGAGTGCCACCCACCAACCTACCGTCAGGGGTCCAAATAACGCTGCGGGCGGTCCCCCCCAAAAAAGGACGCAGAGCTGTAAGGGCGCAATATAAGAATAATTTCCTAAGTCTGGGGCACTCTGGACATGCTCAGAGGCCGCGTTCCTCCCCAAGCCGTAAGGCGCAAAATAATAAGAATAATTTCTGAAGCCCGTGGCGCTCTGGACATGCTCAGAGGCCGCGTCCCTCCCCGAGCCGTAAGGGCGCAAAATAATAAGAATAATTTCCTAAGTCTGCGGCGCTCTGGACGTGCTCAGAGGCCGCGTTCCTCCCAAGTCGTAAGGGCGCAAAATAATAAGAATAATTTCCTAAGTCCGGGGCATTCTGGACATGCTCAGAGGCCGCGTCCCTCCCCGAGCCGTAAGGGCGCAAAATAATAAGAATAATTTCCTAAGTCTGGGGCACTCTGGACATGCTCAGAGGCCGCGTTCCTCCCCAAGTCGTAAGGCGCAAAATAATAAGAATAATTTCTGAAGCCCGTTGCGCTCTGGACATGCTCAGAGGCCGCGTTCTTCCCCAAGCCATAAGGGCGCAAAATAATAAGAATAATTTCCTAAGTCCGGGGCATTCTGGACATGCTCAGAGGCCGCGTTCCTCCCCAAGCCGTAAGGGCGCAAAATAATAAGAATAATTTCCTAAGTCTGGGGCACTCTGGACATGCTCAGAGGCCGCGTTCCTCCCCGGGCCGTAAGGGCGCAAAATAATAAGAATAATTTCCTAAGTCCGGGGCATTCTGGACATGCTCAGAGGCCGCATTCCTCCCCAAGCCGTAAGGGCACAAAATAATAAGAATAATTTCCTATGTCTGCGGCGCTCTGGACGTGCTCAGAGGCCGCGTTCCTCCCAAGTCGTAAGGGCGCAAAATAATAAGAATAATTTCCTATGTCTGCGGTGCTCTGGACGTGCTCAGAGGCCGCGTTCCTCCCCAAGCCATAAGGGCGCAAAATAATAAGAATAATTTCTGAAGCCCGTGGCGCTCTGGACATGCTCAGAGGCCGCGTCCCTCCCCGAGCCGCAAGGGCGCAAAATAATAAGAATAATTTCCTAAGTCTGCGGCGCTCTGGACATGCTCAGAGGCCGCGTTCCTCCCCAAGCTGTAAGGGCGCAAAATAATAAGAATAATTTCCTAAGTCCGGGGCATTCTGGACATGCTCAGAGGCCGCGTTCCTCCCAAGTCGTAAGGGCGCAAAATAATAAGAATAATTTCCTAAGTCCGGGGCATTCTGGACATGCTCAGAGGCCGCGTCCCTCCCCGAGCCGTAAGGGCGCAAAATAATAAGAATAATTTCCTAAGTCTGGGGCACTCTGGACATGCTCAGAGGCCGCGTTCCTCCCCAAGTCGTAAGGCGCAAAATAATAAGAATAATTTCTGAAGCCCGTTGCGCTCTGGACATGCTCAGAGGCCGCGTTCTTCCCCAAGCCGTAAGGGCGCAAAATAATAAGAATAATTTCCTAAGTCCGGGGCATTCTGGACATGCTCAGAGGCCGCGTTCCTCCCCAAGCCGTAAGGGCGCAAAATAATAAGAATAATTTCCTAAGTCCGGGGCACTCTGGACATGCTCAGAGGCCGCGTTCCTCCCCGGGCCGTAAGGGCGCAAAATAATAAGAATAATTTCCTAAGTCCGGGGCATTCTGGACATGCTCAGAGGCCGCGTTCCTCCCCAAGCCGTAAGGGCACAAAATAATAAGAATAATTTCCTATGTCTGCGGCGCTCTGGACGTGCTCAGAGGCCGCGTTACTCCCAAGTCGTAAGGGCGCAAAATAATAAGAATAATTTCCTATGTCTGCAGTGGACGTGCTCAGAGGCCGCGTTCCTCCCCAAGCCGTAAGGGCGCAAAATAATAAGAATAATTTCCTAAGTCTGGGGCACTCTGGACATGCTCAGAGGCCGCGTTCCTCCCCAAGCCGTAAGGGCGCAAAATAATAAGAATAATTTCCTAAATCCGGGGCATTCTGGACATGCTCAGAGGCCGCGTTCCTCCCCAAGTCGTAAGGCGCAAAATAATAAGAATAATTTCTGAAGCCCGTTGCGCTCTGGACATGCTCAGAGGCCGCGTTCTTCCCCAAGCCATAAGGGCGCAAAATAATAAGAATAATTTCCTAAGTCCGGGGCATTCTGGACATGCTCAGAGGCCGCGTTCCTCCCCAAGCCGTAAGGGCGCAAAATAATAAGAATAATTTCCTAAGTCTGGGGCACTCTGGACATGCTCAGAGGCCGCGTCCCTCCCCGGGCCGTAAGGGCGCAAAATAATAAGAATAATTTCCTAAGTCCGGGGCATTCTGGACATGCTCAGAGGCCGCATTCCTCCCCAAGCCGTAAGGGCACAAAATAATAAGAATAATTTCCTATGTCTGCGGCGCTCTGGACGTGCTCAGAGGCCGCGTTCCTCCCAAGTCGTAAGGGCGCAAAATAATAAGAATAATTTCCTATGTCTGCGGTGCTCTGGACGTGCTCAGAGGCCGCGTTCCTCCCCAAGCCATAAGGGCGCAAAATAATAAGAATAATTTCTGAAGCCCGTGGCGCTCTGGACATGCTCAGAGGCCGCGTCCCTCCCCGAGCCGCAAGGGCGCAAAATAATAAGAATAATTTCCTAAGTCTGCGGCGCTCTGGACATGCTCAGAGGCCGCGTTCCTCCCCAAGCTGTAAGGGCGCAAAATAATAAGAATAATTTCCTAAGTCCGGGGCATTCTGGACATGCTCAGAGGCCGCGTTCCTCCCAAGTCGTAAGGGCGCAAAATAATAAGAATAATTTCCTAAGTCCGGGGCATTCTGGACATGCTCAGAGGCCGCGTCCCTCCCCGAGCCGTAAGGGCGCAAAATAATAAGAATAATTTCCTAAGTCTGGGGCACTCTGGACATGCTCAGAGGCCGCGTTCCTCCCCAAGTCGTAAGGCGCAAAATAATAAGAATAATTTCTGAAGCCCGTTGCGCTCTGGACATGCTCAGAGGCCGCGTTCTTCCCCAAGCCGTAAGGGCGCAAAATAATAAGAATAATTTCCTAAGTCCGGGGCATTCTGGACATGCTCAGAGGCCGCGTTCCTCCCCAAGCCGTAAGGGCGCAAAATAATAAGAATAATTTCCTAAGTCCGGGGCACTCTGGACATGCTCAGAGGCCGCGTTCCTCCCCGGGCCGTAAGGGCGCAAAATAATAAGAATAATTTCCTAAGTCCGGGGCATTCTGGACATGCTCAGAGGCCGCGTTCCTCCCCAAGCCGTAAGGGCACAAAATAATAAGAATAATTTCCTATGTCTGCGGCGCTCTGGACGTGCTCAGAGGCCGCGTTACTCCCCAAGCCGTAAGGGCGCAAAATAATAAGAATAATTTCCTATGTCTGCAGTGGACGTGCTCAGAGGCCGCGTTCCTCCCCAAGCCGTAAGGGCGCAAAATAATAAGAATAATTTCCTAAGTCTGGGGCACTCTGGACATGCTCAGAGGCCGCGTTCCTCCCCGAGCCGTAAGGCGCAAAATAATAAGAATAATTTCCTAAGTCTGGGGCACTCTGGACATGCTCAGAGGCCGCGTTCCTCCCCGAGCCGTAAGGCGCAAAATAATAAGAATAATTTCCTAAGTCTGGGGCACTCTGGACATGCTCAGAGGCCGCGTTCCTCCCCGAGCCGCAAGGGCGCAAAATAATAAGAATAATTTCCTAAGTCCGGGGCATTCTGGACATGCTCAGAGGCCGCGTTCATCCCCAAGCCGTAAGGGCGCAAAATAATAAGAATAATTTCCTAAGTCTGCGGCGCTCTGGACGTGCTCAGAGGCCGCGTTTCTCCCCGGGCCGTAAGGGCGTAAAATAATAATTTCCGAAGTCCCCGGCACTCTGGACATGCTCAGAGGCCGCGTTCCTCCCTTTCCCCTCCCTGCTAAGCGTCTCTTCGGCGGCCACGAGGGAGCGCGGCCTGTGCTGGGCCTAGCGGCGGCTGAGGCCTACCTTCTCTCTCCCCTCAGGCGCGGAGCGCTTTCCCGGTCACACGCCGCCGCCGCCTCCTGGCAGCCCGGAAGAGGGAGAGCAGGAGGGGAAGAAGCGCAAGGGCCCGGGCGGGCCTTGGTCGTCGTTGTTGCCGGCGAAGGAGCCGCCGCGCTTGCTTTTCCGCTCGGCGGCCATGAACGGCTCGGCGAACCCGCTGCTGGACAAGGACGAGCACCCGCTGCAGCTGGGCGAGAGCTTCGAGAGGCACCCCAAGGCCTCCTTCCACACCATCCGCTGTGAGTAAGGGGGCGCCGGGGGGAGGGACGGACGGTCGCCCAAAGCCCCCCGGGCCCGAGGGAAGCGGCTTCTGAGGGGGAAAGGAGGCCTACTCGCGAGCAAGCGCCAACGGGGGAAGCGAGGGGGAGCCTGAGGGGGAATGGCAGCCCTTCCTTCCCTCAGGACGGGCCAGGGGGGCTTAGTCCTAGTGGAGGGGGCTGAGGGTCGAGGGTATAGGCCGGTATACTCAGTGCCATATTTACGTATAAGCTAAACAAGCTATAGCTTGGGGGGCCCTCTCTTGCGCGCCCCCAAAAAATTTAAAGGGAAAAAACACCCTGGATGTACATTTCCAAAATATAAGATAAAACCTACATACAGCAACAGTGTTTTGTGTTGTGTATTGTCCTATGATGTAAGTAATGAGCCCCGCCTGCTCCCTAAAACATCACTGGTTTGCTCATTTCTATATATAGGCCCCCCTATATATCCTGCACGGGCTGGTTGCATGGCAACATGTGCAAATGGCTTAATAATAATAATATTAATAATTTTTATTTATACCCCACCCTCCCCGGCCAGAGCCGGGCTCAGGGCTGCTAATACCAATAAAATTACAATGAAAATTTGAAATACTTTATTGTCACTTGTACAACTTGTGTACAGTGATATTACACTATTAATTAAGGGGGGGAAGCAACCCAATTGTGGAGGGGGCTGAGGGTCGAGGGTATAGGCCGGTATACTCAGTAATGAGCCCCGCCTGCTCCCTAAAACATCACTGGTTTGTTCATTTCTATATATAGGGTCCCCACATTTTGCATGGACTGGTTGCATGGCAACATGGGCAAATGGCTTTATGATGATGATGATAATACAGTGGTACCTTGGGATGCGAATGGGATCCGTTCTGGAGCCTCGTTTGCATCCAGAAGCAAACGTAACTAGCAACGGCACGTCTGTGCACGTGCGTGTCGCTTTTTGCCGCTTCTGCGCATGCACATGACGTCATTTTGAGTGCGCGAGCAGCGAAACCCAGAAGTAACGCGCTCCGTTACTTCCAGGTTGCCGCGGAGCGCAACTCGAATGCGCTCAACATGAAGCATATTCAACCCGAGGTATGACTGTAATAATAATATTTATACCCCGCTCTCCCTGGCCAGAGCCGGGCTCAGGGCGGCTAACACCAATAAAATTACAATAAAAACATAATTAAGGGGGGGGGACACACAACCCAATTTAAAATATGGGTTAAAATACAATTTAAAATGCAGCCTCATTTTAAAAGTAGCCCATAGATCAAAACCATAAGGGGAGGGAAACATAAGGGTCAGACTTGTGTCTTGGAGGCCCTGAGGAAAGATGTCAAGTCCCGCAGGGCCCTAGTCTCTTGTGACAGAGCGTTCCACCACGTTGGGGCCAGTACTGAAAAGGCCCTGGCCCTCGTTGAGACCAATCTAACCACTTTGCAACTTGAGACTTCCAAAGTGTTGTCATTTGTGGACCTTAAGGTCCTCCGCAGGGCATACCAGGAGAGGCTGTCCCGTAGGTACGTGGGTCCTAGGCCGCATAGGGCTTTAAAGATACCTTTTAGGTCCATAAATTACCACATAGCACATATTCAACACAAAAAACAGTGACAATTTATTGTTGACAGCTGGACATATAAAGGGCCCCATTACCGTCAGTAGCTTAGGGCCTCATCAAACCTAAATCCGGACCTCGGCATACTGATAATAATTATTCATAATTTTGTTATTTATATTGCTTTTCCCCAGCCACTCTGGGCGGCTTGCAACATATCTAAAAATGTAATAGAAACATCCATCCTTGAAAACTTCCCCAAACCGGGTTGCTTTTAGTTGTCTTCTAGAAGTCAGATAGTTGTTTCCTTGATATCAGAAGGGAGGGCGTTTCAAGGTGGTGTTGGTGGTAGTAGTAGTAGTAGTAGTAGTAGTTGTAGTTGTAGTTGTAGTAGTAATAGCAGCAATATAAATAATTCATTGAATCTGGTAGGATCAAACAACAACAACAATCCACTAAATTTGGTGGGGTCGTCCCAACAACAATCTAAATAATCCACTGAACTCGGTGAGGTCATACAACAACAACAACAACAACAACAATATAAATAATCCACTGAATTTGGTGGGGTTGACCTTCTCAGTACTAGGCATGTGCAGGATTGCTCCATAAAGTGGTTTTGGGAGTTCAGAAAAACAATCTCAGCATCTCCTCCTCCATCTCCCTGTTTTCAGTTGTCAGTATTTCTGTTCTGTTCTGTTTCTTAATTGGTCCGGGTCTTCCTGTGCCCTTAAGAGCAGTTGCTCAGCCAGAAAAGCATCAAGAGAAGCTTTTCTCCATAAGGAACTACATAACTTTAGAAGACATCTGTATCAGGAAGTTTTAATCAAAACAAAAAAATTTTTTCCTTCCAGTAGCACCTTAAAGACCAACTAAGTTAGTTCTTGGTATGAGCTTTCGTGTGCATGCACACTTCTTCAGATACACACGAAAGCTCATACCAAGAACTAACTTAGTTGGTCTTTAAGGTGCTACTGGAAGGAAAAAAAATTTTTTTGTTTTGACTATGGCAGACCAACACGGCTACCTATCTGTAACAGGAAGTTTTAATGTTTGATCTTTTACTATATATGCTGTAAGCCGCCCAGAGTGACTGGGGAAACCCAGCCAGGTGGTCAGAGTATAAATAATAAAATTATTATTAGTATTAAGGAGTTGCAGTTGCAGGAGAAATACTCGCCTGCTAAATTTCTGTATGTGTGTGTGTTAGGGTCACAGGCATCCAGGAAATAAATAAAAATTCTTAACTAAAAGTAGAAATTGTAGAAGGATTTTGGCAGCTTTTTCTTAGAGCACGTGGGGTCAAAAGAAAGTGATTTGCAACAACTGTTGTTGAGACATTTGGTTCCAAAGCTGCTAGACTAGTGTTTCCCAAACTTGGGTCTCCTGCTGTTTTTGAACTACAATTCCCACCATCCCTGACCACTGGTCCTGCTAGCTAGGGATAATGGGAGTTGTAGTCCAAAAACTGCTGGAGACCCAATTTGGGGAAACACTGCTAGACAAAGTTAGACAGAAGTTGATGACGGGTGGGTGTCCTGTCCCCCCAAAACATATATCCTGATTACGCCCATGGTCACAGGGGCAACCCCTACTTCTTGTTGGGGGGCAGAGTTAACTGTCCTTCTTACGCTTTTTACACATATTGTTTGTTGGCCATAGCATGGCCAGAAGAAATGCTTCCTATAACCTTTCCTTCAAAGTTTGAGATGCAGACATCAGGAGGGAAAGCTTCCTATATCCTGGAACTGAACACAATCCCTGACTAATTGCTATGGAATCAAACAGTTGTTAAATGGGCCGAGACAGGAGCAAGTTAAGAAGCTGGCAAACTTTTCTGTGCACAATCGGGGACAGATTCGGACTGGGCCATTTGCCTGTGGTCAAAGCCTATTTACTCTCCTCTGTGCCCCATGATGAATGCTTGGGAGGGTTGCCAGCTATTTCTGCAGACAATAGGGTGTGTGTCCTTAATAGGAGGCACAGCGAGCAACCAGGGGTTGCCAACTCTTTCTGCTGTTAACAGTAGGTTGCAAAAATCAGGGCATCGCGTTTTTTCCATACCGTGAAATGCTTCAGCTGATGATTTCTGCACATCAAGCTGTGTTAGAGGTACAGGCCAGGCCTTTGCCTTTCATTTAAGTTGGGAACCCTACAAGCAGATGTTAAAAAGCACAGAGCCTTTGTCAGTTAAAAAATACTATTTTTCTTAGCCAGAGGAATCTTGCTAGCAGGTTTTTAACAGCATTTCCAAAATAATGCAGAGATTGATAATGGATACATCTTTTTCCAGCCGTGAAACATGCAGCAGGTTGTAATTTGCCTGCTTGGTTTGGACCACTTGTTGGTTGCCCAAAGTAAGTAGGTAGTGCTATTCCCCCACTTTTTTTACTGGTTCTGTTACAGTAGCAACTTTTTTGACGTGAATAAATTAAGTAATTGAAGCTTCGTAGCATATCACATTACTGTTGAAAGAGACAAGAGGCAGGGACTATAAAACAGCCAGGGCTATTTTATTTCTTTAACAGCAGACAGGATGCTTGAAAAGCTACTTTTGAAGTTTGGAAGGTTTATTTAAAAGTGTGTTACAGCATGATTATTTGCTGCTGGGTGGGTGGAGAATTAAAAGTTTCTCGGGGCACCAGCAAAAGGGAGCTTTGTAGATTATGCAAAATGACTGGGGCGGGGGGGGGAAGCTTTTAACAACATAAAATATTCTGATGCAGTAACTGTTGGGGTTTTCTAAAGCTTTTAAGCTAACCTTCACGGTTCCCTTATTCCCTTTATATCCACCACAATAATACATTTCATCAGTAATAGCAAAGAGGGAGTGAATTTGTCCCAGATGGATGTTAATCAGGAAACCTTTAAAGTCCAATAGATATTTAATACTAACTATTGTTCTCTCTAGATGACTTCAAACCAGCATCTATTGATACATCTTGTGAAGGGGAGCTTCAAGTTGGCAAAGGAGACGAAGTCACAATTACATTACCACACATCCCAGTAAGTTTACTGTGTGTCCCATTTTTGCTCCTCCTTCCCCCAGCTATGCTTTTTTGCTCTGAACTATTGAATTTGTGGCCAAGCAGAAGACTGTATGCATTTTTCAAAAGAACCTGGTAACAGCTAGTGGTGATTTAATAGAAGATGCTAACTTTACCTGTTCTGTGTTGCCTTATCTAACACCAATAATGTAGTGTGTCTGGGATGTGAGTATATATTCTAAAATTTTGTGTGTGTGTGTGCGCGCACGTTTCTATTCCCCTCCCCTCCCCAGGTAGCCTCTTTCTATGTAGATTTTAGTTCTACAATTGTGGACCCCTTCTTTCATAGCCTATGTTTATTATTTTAGTTCTAGGTAAACTTCAGTGTATGCCTGGAACCTGCAATTGAAAGTCTCTTCTGACTGAGTTTTATAGAATGTTCTTTTACATATATAGTGGTACCTCGGGTTAAGAACTTAATTCGTTCTGGAGGTCTGTTCTTAACCTGAAACTGTTCTTAACCTGAGGTACCACTTTAGCTAATGGGGCCTCCTGCTGCCGCTGCGCTGCTGTGGCACGATTTCTGTTCTCATCCTGAAGCAAAGTTCTTAACCCAATGTAATATTTCTGGGTTAGCGGAGTCTGTAACCTGAAGCGTATGTAACCTGAGGTACCACTGTATGTGCTTAGGTCATTGCCTTTAAAAATGCAGATCACCATTGGATATAAAGGATATACTGATCTTATATATGAATTGCTTCAGGTGATAGTTTACCTATAGGCGTTGCTAGAGCTCTATTTTCTCTTTGACTCCTTACTGTACTACCAAGAAGTATCCTAAAACCTAAAACAAAAAATCTGCAAGACTGCACATTTTGCAAAGAAGCATAAAGAGGGAGATGTTAAATATGCAGGCATTTGTTTTTCCTTACATCTATACAGTGGTACCTTGGGTTACATACGCTTCAGGTTACAGACTCCGCTAACCCAGAAATAGTGCTTCAGGTTAAGAACTTTGCTTCAGGATAAGAACAGAAATCGGGCTCTGGCGGCGCGGCGGCAGCAGGAGGCCCCATTAGCCAAAGTGGTGCTTCAGGTTAAGAACGGACCTCCGGAACGAATTAAGTACTTAACCCGAGGTCCCACTGTAAAGGCAAACTGTTGGAGTGCAGTTCAGTGACCACGTATTCAGAGGTAGCCTATTAAAGCATCCAAATGCAGCCTTGAAGATGAGTGACTAGATATGGCATTTTAGTTAAGGAGTCAGTTTTTCTTGGCATGAGCTTGTGCACTTGTTCGGACTTCTGTGTATGTAATCTTCTTTTCTTGACAACCAGGGTTCTACTCCTCCAATGACGGTGTTCAAAGGAAATAAAAGACCATACCAGAAGGACTGTGTACTTATTATCAATCACGATACTGGGGAATATGTGCTTGAAAAGCTAAGCAGCAGCATTCAAGTCAAGAAGACAAGGTAAAAACGGTTGGCACAAACCCACAGGGCCGCTTCTAATTTGGAGAAAACAACACACAGCATAGCCCTATCTCACACTGCAGGTGGCATATTTCAAACCCTTGGCTATGATTTCTTTTCTTTTTTTAACATAATTTGATGAGTATATATGACAGTATATACATGGTGCTTGTTTGTTATTTAGTGGTATATAAATAAAATGCATATATAAATACAAACACCAGCATCTCAGACAGAAGGCAAGAACCCTGGTTTCTGACATGTACAAGGAAATTTTAAACCTGGAAAATACTCCTCTGCTCCAGAGGTAGGCAGTTTGTTAAGGGTGCTCCGAGTTGTTGTTGTTGTTTAGTCGTTTAGTTGTTTAGTCGTGTCCGACTCTTCATGATCCCATGGACCAGAGCACGCCAGGCACTCCTGTCTTCCACTGCCTCCCGCAGTTTGGTCAAACTCATGCTGGTAGCTTCGAGAACACTGCCCAACCATCTCGTCCTCTGTCGTCCCCTTCTCCTTGTGCCCTCCATCTTTCCCAACATCAGAGTCTTTTCCAGGGAGTCTTCTCATGAGGTGGCCAAAGTATTGGAGCCTCAGCTTCAGGATCTGTCCTTCCAGTGAGCACTCAGGGCTGATTTCCTTCAGAATGGAGAGGTTTGATCTTCTTGCAGTCCATGGGACTCTCAAGAGTCTCCTCCAGCACCATAATTCAAAAGCATCAATTCTCCGAGTTGTTAGGAGTTGTTAAGAGACCCCTATTCTCCTCACGGAGGTACAGCTCTCAAGGGTTCCCTGGGAAGATCGATTGACTGTGAAACCACTCTGGGAACTGTAGCTGTGTGAGGGGTATAGGGCTCTAACATCCGTCAGCACTCTTAACAAACTAGGATTCTTTGAGGAAAGCCTTGACTTTGAAGTGGTATGATACTGCTTTAAATGTATAGTCCATATGAGACCCAATGCAGTTACAGTGGTACCTCAGGTTAAGAACTTAATTCATTCCGGAGGTCCGTTCTTAACCTGAAACTGTTCTTAACCTGAAGCACCACTTTAGCTAATGGGGCCTCCCGCTGCTCCCGAACCGCCGGAGCACGATTTCTGTTCTCATCCTGAAGCAAAGTGCTTAACCTGAAGCACTATTTCTGGGTTAGCAGAGTGTATAACCTGAAGCGTATGTAACCTGAAGAGTATGTAACCCGACGTACCACTGTACTGTTCTGGAAAACAAATGAAAGTAATTCCTTTCTTACTTTAGTGTGACACACACACATGGCAGAAGCCTACCAATTAATAGACAGCCGTGGAAAAAGCTATTTTCCCCAAGGCGTACAACCAGGGAAAATGGGTTTTTTAAAATCAGTTTTTACTAATCAATTAAAAAAAACTGCAGCCTTGTTCTGAAATGAAATACTGTAGAAGGTAGGGAGCACACTTCAAAAGCCAAGAAAAGAGTAGGGAGGGAGGAATTCTGATCAGATACGGGAATTGATCAGCTTCAGGTGTTGAGGGCTGCAGAAAATGAAGTGTGGGCTGGAGCTCTATTTTTTAAAAAAACCAGTGCCATATTTATTGAGTTTATTAACAAACAACATACCCAAGGACAAAAGGAATATATTTTTGTATATAACCGCAGGCGCAAGAATACTTATGGCAAAATCTTGGAAAACAGAAAAAGTACCACAAATGACTGAATGGCAAGTTAAGATTTGTGAGTTTGCCGAGATGGCAAAAATGACTGCAGCAATCAGGGGCTGCTCCAATCAAAAATTCTATACAGAATGGGAATGCATAGGGGAATACATGAAGAAATATGGTGTTAAAGCAGAACTCTTAATAGGCAATTGTTAAGCATGTAAGGACAAAAGAAGTCATTATAATTTAACAGTTTTCTTGTTATTCTATTTTATTAAAGCAACTAGAAAAAAATGTTAGGATGGGAAGATCTCACACAGGTGAAGGGAAGCAGTGGGGGGGGGAGAGGGTTAGGTTGAATTTGGGAAATAAAATATGGGACAGCAAAGGATATAATAGATTCTTATAGAGTAGTAATATATTGTAACCAGAATAGAAGTTCAAAAGGGGTAGTAAATGTATTTTTAATATTTTCATTATTGTAATAGTTATTATTATTTCTTATCGGTAGAAGGCAATGTTAATTTAGGCTTCTTCGTTTTGCTGTCTGTATGATTTTCTTAAGTCAATTTTTAAAAAATGAAGCATGGGCTGCAAGTTGCCTACCTGTGATATATACAATCCTCAAAGTGATACAGTCTAAGAAAGAGCCATGTCATTTGCTATTGCTACATATTTGAATTTGGTCCACTCTGTAGATAGGGGGGCCTTTAGAAATTAGTAGATGCAAATGTTACATCCGGACAGTGTTTAGTTTTGTTTCTTCACTTTTTAAGGGACCATTTATTTCCTTGGTAGATTTGATCAAGCGCTTACGTCTCATTCTCTCCCTGAAAGTGCTGACATGTATACAGGTCTTAAATTTGCTTGGATCGTACAGTTACTGATTTTACACCATCCTGATAGAATTTGGGGTTTTTCAGACATTTTGGAAAGGATGGAAGAGGGGGAGGGGGAGAGAGGGAGTTGAGAAGATGCATAGGTGTTGTGTTTGAGGTGTCATTGTATCTGTGTGCTCAAAATCCTGTTTCAGAGCTGAAGGCAGCAGCAAAATTCAGGCGCGGATAGAACAGCAATCGGCCCGAGCCTCACAACCTTCTTCTACCCAGTTCAGAGCTCCTACAAAACCAGTAGCGGGTCCCAAGACCTCCCCACTGAAAGAAATTCCTTCCCCAGAGCCTCAGCTGGATGACATTAAGAGAGGTATGGTTTTGTAACTTCACGGTAAAAATACTTGAGAATTCTCAATGGATTTGCTGTGAATCCAGTTTTCCTTATTCTTTGTGTCCCATTTCAGACAGATTTGTGGAAATTGATTTGTTTCTCACTCTGAATAATGTGGCAGCATCCACAGTAGACCTTACAGCAGCAATTTCTTTTTAGCTAAAAATTGGCAGCAGGGGGCCTCGCTCCAAAGTGGCGAGGCCAAAGTTGCATTTCTCAGTCTACAGAACTTTGAAGTCCTTGCATAAAGTAGGTGAAGGTGGGTCCAGTGATTTCTCTTCTGTTTGTCGAGAGAATAATTGGGTTACATGTTCTGCGCTGGTTTAAAAATGATCACCTAGCTTTTTAAAATACGCTTCGTGTAAAGTTAATTCTGCAAAAAGTTGAAAAGGCACTGAACTTCAGTTGTGTCTGAAAGAAGGTATAAAAAGTCTTGCAAAACTCAAAAGCTTGGTAGAATATTGACAATAAAACGATCACTGTATGTTTGCCCCTAAATAGTAGCCTTCCAAATAAAATTTTATGCTGTTGTCATGATACATCACCTATATTTCACAGGTTTAAAAAAACAAATAAAAATGCTAATTTATTGTACTGGTTTCACCCAAAATATCTAGCTGCGCAATGAAGCTTCTGTTACTGATTTGCCTATCTAGGAACAAATATTGTCAGTGTGAAACTAGTGGCCAGGCCATGGTAAAATCTAAGTCTCATTAGTATTTCGGGTCAATCGACATTTCCTAAGACAAGCTCTTCTTAGTAAGCCAGTTTAAGTGCTCAGAGCAAAACAAAATGCAGTTCACTCTTATTTGAACTGCAGACAGTGGAAAAAGCATATAATCCTATTTTAGACTCCCCATTACATAAGAATTCAAATTCCCTGATACACTGGAGTATTTGTCAGAGTAAAACAATTAGGTAAGTAGACGACAGATCTATTAGAATCCTGTAGAAATGTGACTTGAAATACTTGCCTAGTCCATCTTTTTGCAGTGCAGGGAAAGAGCTATCATGTGTAATACATTTCTTTTCTAATATATTTTTTCTAATCAGTGGTTGGCAGACTACCATATTCTGGTATATCCCTACATTTTTTTTATTTAAAAAATTGCATTTTTTTGTTAACTGCTCTTCATTAAAAAGATTCCAAGGTAGTGTGCAAAGGTGTAAATAAAACCTTTACATATATACATAAATACAAAAATAAAGCTAATAAATAAGATTTGTATAAACAATTTACAGCACAAGCAGGTTAATTAAACATTATGACTAAGGCAGTAATCCTAAAGGCAGCAATCTTATAATAATAGTAATAACAATAATTTATTATTTATACCCCGCCCATCTGGCTGGGTTTCCCCAGCCACTCTGGGCGGCTTCCAACAAAATATTAAAATACAGTGGTCTGTTAAACATTAAAAGCTTCCCTAAACAGGGCTGCCTTCAGATGTCTTCTAAAAGTCTTGTAGTTGTTCTTCTCTTTGACATCTGATGGGAGGGCGTTCCACAGGGTGGGTGCCACTACCGAGAAGGCCCTCTGCCTGGTTCCCTGTAACTTGGCTTCTCGCAGCGAGAGAACCGCCAGAAGGCCCTCGGGCAGAACGATGGAGGTGGAAACGCTCCTTCAGGTATACTGGACCGAGGCCATTTAGGGCTTTAAAGGTCAGCACCAACACTTTGAATTGTGCTCGGAAACGTACTGAGAGCCAATGTAGGTCTTTCAAGACCGGTGTTACGTGGTCTTGGTGGCCGCTCCCAGTCACCAGTCTAGCTGCTGCATTCTGGATTAGTTGTAGTTTCCTGGGCACCTTCAAAGGTAGCCCCACATAGAGCGCATTGCAGTAGTCCAAGCGAGAGATAACTAGAGCATGCACCACTCTGGCGGGACAGTCCGCGGGCAGATAGGGTCTCAGCCCACGTACCAGATAGAGCTAGTAAACAGCTGCCCTGGACACAGAATTGACTCGCGCCTCCATGGACAGCTGTGAGTCCAAAATGACTCCCAGGCTGCGCACCTGGTCCTTCAGGGGCACAGTTACCCCATTCAGGACCAGGGAGTCCTCCACACCTGCCCGCCTCCTGTCCCTCAAAAACAGTACTTCAGTCTTGTCAGGATTCAACCTCAATCTGTTAGCTCCCATCCATCCTCCAACCGCCTCCAGACACACAGGACCTTCACCGCCTTCACTGGTTCTGATTTGAGAGAGAGGTAGAGCTGGGTATCATCCGCATACACCCAGCCCAAACCCCCTGATGATCTCTCCCAGCAGCTGCGTGTAGATGTTGAAAAGGATGGGGGAGAGGACAGAACCCTAAGGCACCCCATAAGTGAGAGCCCAGGGGTCTGAACACTCATTTCCCCCCGCCCCCACTTTCTGAACATGGCCCAGGAGGAAGGAGTGGAACCACTGTATAACAGTGCCCCCATTTCCCACCCCCTCTAGACAGTCCAGAAGGATGTTATGGTCGATGGTATCAAAATCCGCTGAGAGATCCAGCAGAACTAGCAAACAGCTCTCACCTTCGTCCCTAGCCTGCCGGAGATCATCGACCAGTGCGACCAAGGCAGTTTCTGTCCCATGAATCCCGACTGGAAGGGATCCAAATGGTCTTAGCCTCTCTTACCTGAGAGTAAGCCTCATGCGGTTCACTTGGACTTCTGCATATACGTGTCATCAAAAGTGCATGGGCAAACAGGAAACAGCTAGCATTGTGCTGAAAAAAATGCAATGTCTGTTTAGGGAGGGCATTCCAGAGTCAGGGAGTCACCACAGAAAAGGCCCTCTGTTAACTCATACCATATCTCTGCTAAAGTCAGTATTTGGAGAAAGGCCTTTACAGAAAATCTTCAGACAGGAGCTGCCTGATATGGGAAGAGGCACTCCCTCAGGTATTTGGTTCTTAAGGGCTTAAAGGTAAGATAAACATCTAAAATTGGGCTTGGAAGCAAATAGGCAGCAAACATACTGCTGAAATAATGGGTATGACATGTGTTAAGTCCTTCGGTGCAAGCCAAAATGCTGGCAACCACATTCTGCACTAAGATCTTCACAATATCTAAGATGCTTTTAGATTTTGGGGGGCAGATCTCAACATTCTGCTATGGTTTGGTTTGGCTGTCTGTGTCAACGGCCCGTGGAATCCTTTATTGACCTCCTTGCAAACGTCCCTTTGTTCCAGAGTTGAGAGCCGAGGTTGAAATAATTGAGCAGATGAGTAGCAGCAGCGGAAGCAGCTCGTCGGATTCAGAGAGCTCTTCTGGGAGCGATGATGAAACCTCGAGCAGCGATGGGGAGGACGCTGCACACCCTTCCCCTTCCCAGCCGGGTAACAACAAGAACTCTGTTGCCAACGGAACCGGCAGGCCACAAGGAAGCAATCAGCTCATGAGCACGCTCAGTAAGTTTCTTGTCTTCTGCATGTATTTATTACAGCACATGCACTTTCTATGGGTCTAAATACACATTAGACACACAGGTGTGTAACTGAGACGCAGTGCTGGCTTTTAAAAGCGGCTTTGAGAGAGAAGGGGATGTGGTACCCAGCCCCTTTCTTTCTCATAATTTCCTTCTTTCTTTTTAAATTGCTCTCTCCTGAAGCTAGCGTTTCTGTTTTTTAAATAAAACATGGTGTCTGGTTCAGTTACATGTATGGGTGTGTATTTAGCCCACAATTGAATGCAGATCATTCAGCAAGTGGTCAAGCATGATCTACACAGATGGAGGTCTTTGGGGTTTAACAAAATCAGGTTTGTTTCTGTTTCATTCATTCACATTCTAAAGAGGCTTAGTTCAGAAGTCCCCTGGCAACCCATTGACTTTACTGAGCTGCATATTAGGGGTGTGAGTGGATAGAAATAACCAGACTACTTCCTGCCTCTTTTATGGTGCCCAAGTGCTGCTTTAAAAAAAATAAATAAGGAAATGCTTAATAATAACTAAGAATTAACATAGATTTCATGGCCCCTCTCTGCAAATAGTGATATGATTTCACAACTTGGCCTCAAAGCAAACTCGGTCTAAATTCTTCCAGCTGTGAATGAAACTGGTGCCAGCAGTTGCTACAGAAAATGGGTGCTGCTGTTCCAGTCTGTCATCTGCTGGGCCAAGTCTGTGATGAGACAAATGAGCTTATTCTTTTTTAAATGTTAAACGCTACATGAAGCCAATAGGCAAGTAGATTGAAAGCTACCAGTTTGCAGGGCAGATGAGTCACTGCCACCTCCAGACTCCTAGTGAATCTTAAGCCAGTGAATGCTGAGCAGAGGTCAACGACAGTGGCAGTCCTGTACATAAATTTCATTAAAATAAATATATTTATGATCTAGAAATAGTGTGTTTCAGCCTCATGCCCTATTTTTCTCCCCAGTGTATTTGAGGTCAAATACAGCAATTTTTCAGTGTAGATCACAGCCAACAAGTAATTCTAACTTCCTCTTTTTAAATACAGGGAATGACTTGCAGCTGAGTGAATCTGGAAGTGACAGTGATGATTAGAATGAGGTTTCTCCATTGGTTTTCTGTTGCAAATACGTGAAGATGTAAATCTCCTGAGGAGTAAGAATGATGCAAGTATAGAAGCCGGCTCACAGGACACAGCTGTAAGTGGCATTTGAAGGTGAAGGTGAAGGGGGCAACAAATATTCCTGAAGCAAGGCTTATACTCTGTTTATTTATGTATAAATTGTGTATGTTGTGTATATCTTTTTGAAAGTTTTTTAATGGATGTGAATATACCAGTCTTAATTCAGTGACTTGTGCTCTTAACGTGCTGACGCTCTGTAATTTTGGTGTACTCCAGTATGATTCTTGCTGTTAGGAAAGGCTGTGTACCCCAATAAGATAAAGCAAAAGCTGTCTCTGGGGTAGATGTAACTCAGGTTTACCATTTTAAAAACAAAATAGCAAGCATTTGTATGCAAAGATGTCAAATAGCATTAAGGCAGGCGTTAATTGTCAGTAGTCTTGTCACCTGTAATGAATACAAATTTCACCCAGGCAAGGGAATTTAAAGAACTGGGATGTTTTTTCTTTGTTTTTTTTCCTTTTGAGGTTCTCAGTATGACACAAGTGATTGATAGAGGTATGTGTAGGCAGAGAGTTTAGTAGAACTATGCATAGGCTAATAACTTGTGGACTCACTTGTAAGGCTTTCTTACTACTGCTGAGAGATCGTATGCCGATTAAGTTTTTGCGACTGTACAAATAGGAAACCTAACAATGCCTTTTATTACTTCCCTGTAAGAAATTCCACATACCTGTGCCCCATCACACATAGGTCTGCTGGCCAATATGCACTGTAAAAACCCACACCACTCACCACTAAGAATGGAGGAATGGTTTTGAATGGTTTTATACACTGATTTGGGCAGTTCCAACCCCATTCAGTTTTGCTCGTCATGGACTGCCTCTTGCCTTGAGCACCCACTTATGCCCAAGCCAAGCCCAACTAATAATATGCCCAAAAAAAGGTATATCAAAGTATGATGTACATAAAAGCATCAATCTCTATGCTTCAGTATACTTATAATTATAATTTTACAAGTAAATTAATGCATTTGTATTTCATATGGTTATATGCATCATTGTATGTACTTGTTTATGTGCTGCTTGCCTTAGGAAATCTGGAGTGAATATACATATAATAATGCATATAATGGACAAGAATTGTTGGCATTTTTAGCAAGACAGGCGCAGGGGCAGGGGAACCTAACCCCATCAAGATTAAAGAGCAAGATGAAAATTAGAAGATGAAAAATCTGTGCACATAAACTTGATATTGAGATTTTAAGAAAATCCCATCCCTATCCAATGCTTTATGTTATGTGAGCATACTGTATAGCGCAACAGATGTGTACATGTGGGGGACTTTAATTCCCACTTGTAGAAGTGATACTCATGTTGGAAACTTACCTCATTTGGTGAGGTTCCTGGATTGTTGAGACCCATAACTTTTCAAAATGAGAAGCATAGAATCCCCCAGAACAAGAACTACCCATAGCATACCAGATTTAGCCTCTCCAAAGTTCCACCTGCCAGTCTGTGTGGTTTAACAGAGAACAGTGGACACAATCCTTTCTGTATTTGTTCCTAATAAGTGGCACGCATTGTGCAGAAGAGTTGCCTTGCAAATGGTACAACGGTTGCAGTGAAAAGCAGAAAACTAATTGTATAAAGCTTTTCAGATTTGTCCAGACTTAGCTTTGGCATTATCAGAAGCCAGGTGCCCAGTAGTCAATGGCTGTCTTCATTGTTGGAGGTAGCATACTTCTGAATCCCTGTTGCTAGAAATCACAGGTGGGGAGGGTGCTGTTGTGCTGAAGGTGTGCCTAGAGGCTGTTGCCATCTACACGAGAGGTGCACTTGGGGCTTGGGTTCCTTGTGAATTGCTGCTTGCCATATCTGGCAACCCTTGTTCTAGCTTGGCGATGCTACAACTCATTGAACTCAGTGGGGCTTACTCCTCAGTAGAACTATATCATGTAGGATTGCACTGTAAGCTATTTATACTTTTGAGGCTGCGTACCTGGGAGTAAGCTCTGCTCAAAGAATGGGTCTTCCTTTTGAGTTAACGTGCATAGGATTGCTGTTCGAATTTAATAAATGTGTCAAGCAGTACCATTTTAGATGCTAACTACCTTCTAAATGACACATTTTATCTTGTTAAAGCAGTAAAGTAAGTTTGGGTTTGATAGGAAAGTATCGTGTATGTTTCATTCCACATTCCTTCCATTTCTGCTTTTGCCCAGGGCCTCAAAATTTCCAGAAATGTTGCATCTCCAATTCAGCCACCTCCGTCTTTGAATAGGCGAGTCCCTAAACATTCTCTCAAAGCAAGGCAGGAAGCCCCTATTGTGAGAATCAGTAGGCTGATCATATTGCTAATAGGTAGGAGAAATTTTGAGAGACAAAGAGAGCAGAACCATCTAGGGTTGTCCTTCTTGCCTCGCGTGGAAAGACGCTATAACCTTTGTTGCAGCTACAACCAGGGGTGGGATTGGGTTGCAAGTTGTTCTTTTGAATGCCTTTCTTGTAATCTTTCAAATGTGATGTGAATTGGAGGAAGATGGATGCATCACTTTAAAATGTTACACAACTATAAAACAAATTAAATCCACTAGGAGGAAGATGAGCACTGTTCACACGTTTGGCTTTCTTATGCATTTGAGAAAAGAGGGCAGAAA
This sequence comes from Podarcis filfolensis, assembly GCF_964270895.1. Lineage (NCBI taxonomy): Eukaryota > Metazoa > Chordata > Lepidosauria > Squamata > Lacertidae > Podarcis > Podarcis filfolensis. Next base: position 13,780,236 of record NC_139614.1, read on the forward strand.
AAAAGCATTCATATGTTTTTGGAATGAGGACTGTGCATGTACCACAATTTCTGCAGAAATTAGAAACTTAGGTACTAGAAGTGGAGTATGCTACGTGGCAGAACCTTGCTTTGCTAGTTTCTAGTTTGTGGCCTGCAAAAAGATAGACTTGAAAATATGCAGCCACTGCTTGAGATGAAACCTTAGGTGTACTTCAGAGTGTCTTGCAAAGCTTTTGTCCCTCTTTGTGACTAACAGAAGAAAAATAAAAAAGCAAACAAATTGAGGCTGCAGTCCTGTGTGCACTCACATGGAAGTAAGTAAGATTCAACTTGGCTGGGCTCGTGGCCGAGTTGGCTTAGATATGGATTCTGCTGCAAGGCGTAGGATTTGGTAATGGCATCTAGTAATCTGAAGGAATTGAAACGACTGTACTCCCAAAGCTGGAAAGACTGAGGGACTTCCAGAGATTTTATGGTCCACACCTTGTGCACAAAGGCTGTTGTACTGAATAGATCCCTAATGCTTCTCATAAGCCACGTGTTGGCCAACTGAGTTAGCAGGCAGGACTATGTAGAGAATTGAGAACTATTTCAAATGTTACTGGAATAAAATAGGAATGAGACTGAACTCAGATGTATGATCTAATATTTTTGATGCAGTTTGTGCCTCAGATTTATCTGCATCATTAGTTTAGACATAGTATGTTTACATTTATATGTAAATAATATATATATATATGCCTTGTAAAATTTTGTAGGGTTTTTTTTCTTTTTAAAGTGTTATTTAAATAAAAAATGAACTTCAGCCATGCAAGTTGTTTGCTTATTTCTGAGTAACAAGAAGCTTCCCCACTTGTCCATCCCAAACCAACAACTCGCATATTTCTAATATATTGCTGCATGCACACCACACTCCCAAGTGGCAAGGGATCTCAAGGGTGCCAGCCAACACATAACTGGATTTGGTTTTCATAGAATGAAGGCCACTGGTGTCAGTATATTTGTGATACATTGTTTTTAAGGACTCTGATCACTCCCAGAAATCTAGCTACCCCTCTCTCTGAGAGGAGATACCCACATAGCAGAAGTTGCCGCTCGTTCCAGTCACCAAACAGAGGCAGCTTAAGGTCCTAAATCGTTTACTGCTGCAGAAGATCAGGCTTCAGTAATACAGTTCTGGACACTGATTATATACATACAGCTTGTAGTCTTTGCAGATACAGATATATGCAAGTAGAAAGTTTTTTCTGTTGCTCCAGCAATTCAAAGACATAGCACAAACTCCCAACTCACTTCACAAGACTCAAAAGACTGACTAATGAGCTGTCATACATCGCTTACTTAAGAGGTTTTCAACCTTTTTGAGTCCACGGCTCCCTTGACCAACTACATTCTTTCTGCGGCTCCCGTGTGGGAAAAGGCACCCGCCATCAAAAATGGTAAATGGTATATTGATACAAAGAGTGCTGAATAAGGTTGAATGTGATTCTCCCCCCCCCCCCCGCCCATATCTATACCTCAGTAGTTGGAAAATAGATTGCAGCTATCATTCTTTTCAGTTTTCTTTGCTGCTAGAATTGGGTGCCAGTTCCTTATTCAAGAAAGAGCTGCATGAAAACCTGGATAGCTCAATCAGTAAAGCATGAGACTCTTAATCTCAAGATCATGGGTTCGAGCCCCACGTTGGGCAAGAAGATTCCTACTTTGCAGGGGGTTGGACTGGATGACCCTTATGGTCCCTTCCAACTCTATAAACTTTCTATGATTCTATGAATAGGCTAAATACACTAGTTTACCTGACCCTACACCTCAAAAATACAAATTATAATACCCTATTTCATACATCACCAAGTATGAGATGGGATACCATCATACTCTGGGTGTTGTTTTAGCGCAAAGCACATTACTGTGCAATGACCTCAGTCTGTAATTATGAATAAGGGAGTTGTGCACCATAAAATAAGCATTGGGTCACCCCAAATGACATCCATAGCACCAGGGGAACGTCCCCTACGATGCATCATCGAGTTGTCTGGCCCACTGCTTCCTTTTTGCACAAGGCACTGTCGGGCTCACTGCCCCGTGATGATAATGGCAACAGTTGCCATAAACGAATAAGGGAACTGTAGATGTGCCACACCAAATGGCGCATCCCCAGCAATGTGCAAATGCAAGGACTAAATGGCGAGAGAATCTTGTGGGATTTAAACTCGCAAAATGTGCAGCGAAGTGTGGAAATATAGGCTGCTGGCCTATATAGCCTTCCAAGTGAGTTATGCCCACCCCCCGCCCCAGGCAAAGTGATGCTTTAGTCTGCCATCTTGATTCAAAATGGCGGAGGGTGCCTGAGCATCAGCAAAGACCGCTGCCCCCACCTCAGGAACTCTTATTCCAAGTTAGCAGCAATATCTCTAGAGGCAGCCAAATCTGTAGAGAACTAATGGATGGACAGACAGAAAAATCCAATATATATAGCAGGTACAAACATACATATATACATAGTTTGAAGTTGCTAGCCCAGAGGTACCTTAGGTTGTTTCTGATGTGCCCATGAGAATCTGAATGTTGTGAAAAGGATGTTCAAAATAACTTTTATAAAAAAAAAACCAAACCCAGAAGCTTTTCCTTTGGGAATTACAGGGATAAGTAAAGGTAAAGGGACCCCTGACCATTAAGTCCAGTCATAACCGACTCTGAGGTTGTGGCGCTCATCTCGCTTTATTGGCCGACGGAGCAGGCGTACAGGTCATGTGGCCAGCATGACTAAGTCGCTTCTGGAGAACCAGAGCTGTGCACGGAAACACTGTTTACCTTCCCACCAGAGTGGTACCTATTTATCTACTTGCACTTTGACATGCTTTCAAACTGCTACGTTGGCAGGAGCAGGGATCGAGCAACGGGAGCTCACCCCGCTGCAGGGATTCAAACCGCCAACCTTCTGATCGGCAAGTCCTAGGCTCTGTGGTTTAACCCACAGCGCCACCCGCATCCTTTTTATTACAGGGATAGAACTACCTAAATTATATGGAAATTTCTTCATGTATGCGACTACAGCAGCAAGAATGTTCCTTGCCCCAAAACAGAAAGAAGCAAAAGTCCCAGTAAAGGAAGAATGGATACAAAAACGTATGGAATGTGCAGAAATGGTGAAACTTACCAGAAAAATAAGAAATCAAGATAACAAACTTTGTTATAAAAGAATGGAAATGGTTTATGGAACATTTACGGACAAATTGTAAACAGATAAGAAGATTGGCAGGATTTAAATTATTGAAATGTATAAACCTGAAAACCATAAATAAAATAATTTTTTTTAAAAAAAGACAATTGCAAGACTTGGAAAATGAGTGGGAGCAGGATCCAAACACCTTTCCTTTGGAAAGCTTCCCCCTGGGGCTAACACTGAAGGCAATGAGGAAAAAAGGATAAATTGTAAACAGGTGAAAACATTAGCAGGATTACTGTAACAACCTGCAGTTTTATAAGAGTATATATTTAAAGTTGATAATTAAATGAGTAAGTTAAATGAATTTGGATATGCAGAAGATATTAAAAAATAAATTTAAGGAGCTGCAGAAAGAGGGGGAAGAAAGTCAAATTTTGAAATATTAAATGGATGGTAAAACTAATGAAATGTATAGATAAAAAACTTTTAAAAAGAAAGAATCTGAACTCATGTATCGTTAGAGAGGTCCTGGTCAAAGAAACTATGGAAGCACAGAGAACTGATAGTCTGGACTGTGGAAGCTTCTAGGTTCCTGTGTCAGCTGAATATATTGTTGGGTCGTGCTGGCCCAAGCCGCTATAGGTCTCTGCACCGGTGCCTTTTGCATATCCCAGAAATATAATAGAATTTATCGTGCGTCAAGGTTGGACACAACTCACCGAATGAACTAGGAATAGTCTTTGTCATGAATCATGCCATGTCCTAAAAGCATGCTGGCTGTCCAGATTTTTCTTGAAAACTTCCAAGGAAGCCAATGCCAAATTAACCTAGTCAATTTATTCCTGAAGTGCTTTGCTTCCCAACCTGCTTGTCTGTAAATTGGCCCTTTCTCGGCCGAAATTTTGTGGGGGCAACTGAAAGCAACACTGCGCACTGGCGCCTAAATGGCTCCTTGTCAGCTGTAAGAGCAGTTTGGTGTTGGAGTAAATTGGCTAAGTGTCCTAACTAGCACATCTTACTACTTGAATTTTTATTTTAAGTTCTGCACACATGTGCACCAACACACTTCTAGAACTGTGAGGATCTTGGCCAGCCAACACGGGGCACTGCACATTTTAACACATTCTTTCAACAGGGCAGAGCTCATACTGCTTCCGGCAGAGGTAAAGGTAAAGGTAAAGGGACCCCTGACCATTAGGTCCAGTTGTGGCCAACTCTGGGGTTGTGGCGCTCGTTTATTGGCCAAGGGAGCCGGCGTACAGCTTCCGGGTCATGTGGCCAGCATGACTAAGCCACTTCTGGTGAACCAGAGCAGCACACAGAAACGCCGTTTACCTTCCTGCCGGAGCGGTACCTATTTATCTACTTGCACTTTGACCTGCCTTCGAACTGCTAGATTGGCAGGAGCTGGGACCGAGCAACGGGAGCTCACCCCGTCGCGGGGATTCAAACCGCCAACCTTCTGATCGGCAAGCCCTAGGCTCTGTGGTTTAACCCACAGCACCACCCACGTCCCTAATGTGTCATTAAGGTAAAGGTACCCCTGCCCGTATGGGCCAGTCGTGTCCGACTCTAGGGTTGTGCGCCCATCTCACTTAAGAGGCCGGGGGCCAGCGCTATCCGGAGACACTTCCGGGTCACGTGGCCAGCGTGACGAAGCTGCTCCGGCGAGTCAGCACCAGCGCAGCACACGGAAACGCCGTTTACCTCCCGCTAGAAAGCGGTACCTATTTATCTACTTGCACTTAGGGGTGCTTTCAAACTGCTAGGTGGGCAGGAGCTGGGACCGAACGACGGGAGCTCACCCTGCCGCGGGGATTCGAACCGCCGACCATACAATCGGCAAGTCCTAGGCACTGAGGTTTTACCCACAGCGCCACCCGCGTCCCTACTGTGTCCATATTTATTCCCTATTTATTCCCAGCTAATGTGTCATTAGCTGGGAATAAATATTATTCAACACAGAGGCAACTGATTCTGAGAAGACTGGGCGGGCTGCATATGTTCCACATATTTATACGTAAAATCATAGAATTGTAGAGTTGGAAGGCACCTCAAGGGTCATCCAGTCCAGCCCCCTGCAATGCCAGAATCTCAACTAAAGCATCTATGACAGATGGCCATCCAAGCTCTGCTTAAAAACCTCCAAGGAAAGAGTCTACAACCTCCTGAGGAAGGTGGTACAATGCACATATATTGCCAGAAATCAGTTCCAGGACCTTTCAGGTGGGCACCATTGCCATTATAAGAGAACAAGGTATTCATGGTGAGTTCCAGCACCTCTTTCTCTAGAAAAATAGCAGTGTGTGTGTATTACAGATTCTATTATATACAGTGCTGTCAGAGCTGCCCGAGATCCCAGCTCACAAAGGACCAACGCCGCTTCGTTGTTAAGTACGAAAGTCTTTATTGAAGTTCAGTTTCACTTCCAGAGCCGCAGCATGCAGCTCTACGTCTCAAACTCTAGACCGCTGAAGCTCCGTCTGAATCTCCTCCCCCCAGACACCAGTTTAAGACTCTAGCCTTACTCCACCTCTTCCTCTGCTCTTTCCTCCTCTGGTTCCGCCTGTCCGTCGGGGTCTCGCCCTTTCTAGACTCTTCTGACGCTGAATCCCCTGAGTCTTCCCCCTCCCTCCGGCGGGCTTTAGGAGCTGGTTCCCCATCCGGGTCTCCTGCTGTCCCCCGCGCCTGTACATTTGAACTTGGCGCGCGCGCCCAGCCAGCAACTTTCCTCCTGACCGTTTCACTGCTGCTGTCACTGCTTCCCCCTTCGGGGAGGCTAGCTGCAACTGACCTCCCCTCCGTTCCCCCACTCTCCGATGGAGGCGTGGTCAGCCCTGACTCACCTTCTCTCCCCGCTGGAGGAGACGCTGGCCCTGACACATGTGACTCTTCCCCCCCACTACGCTCTGGTGGGGAAACTGGTCCTGATCCCCCGCTGCTGCTTTGGGGGTCCCCACTGGCTCCTTGTTTCTGGTGCGTCCCCCCTGGGACCCCCCTTGCCCTGACCATCGGCGCCCCCTTCTGGGAATCCTCCGATTCGCTGGAGAAGCTCATGGAATCTCTCGGGTCACTGTCATACTCCCTTACGCTGCCCTCGGATTCTTCCTCTTCGCTCTCCATTTCCTCTCTCCCCTGTGCTCCTGCTCCCGAGCCCCTGACAAGTGCTTTTTTTCTTTTAAAAATGTTTAGGGGTACTGTCATTTTCCTACTCATTGAAATACTGCCCCTCAATGAGGCCAAACTTAGATTCAAAAAATGTTTAGCGGTATGCGTACCCCTGCGTCCCCCCAGAAAAGAGGACTGATATGTGCATATATTATATGTATATTATATAATATGTAATACACATATACACTGCTTTTTTCTGGAGAAAATATTTTAATCCCACACCTATATATATATATTTATATATATAGCTGTGGGATTAAAATACTGTTCTGTGTGTCTCTGTGTGTACACCCACACCCCATATGTGTGTGTGTGTGTGTGTGTGTGTGTGTGTATACACACACACACACACACACACAGTGGTACCTCGGGTTACAGACACTTCAGGCGACGTGATTTCTGGTTGCGCACCGTGCCGAATCTGGAAGTACCGGAACGGGTTACTTCCGGGTTTCAGTGCTTCTTGTGTATGTGCAGAAGTGCGCAGATGTGGTGCTGCGGGTTACGAACGTGCCTCCTTCACAGATCACGATCGCAACCCGAGGTTCCACTGTATATACACACCCACGCCACAAAAATCCCAGGCCTAGGTTACTTTTTGTTTCAGCTATATATATTGTTTCAGCCATGTGTGTATATATATATATATATATACACACACACACACACACACACATACATACATACTGTGCGCATATATATATATATATATATATGTATGTATATGTATGGCTGAAACAAATTGACCTATAGATCAATACACATATACACACACACACACACACACACACACACAATCTCTCTCTCTCTCTCTCTCTGTCTCTCTCTCTCTCTCTCTCTCTCTCTCTCTATATATATATATATACACACACACACACACACACGGCTGAAACAAAAAGTGACCTAGGCCTGGGATTTTTGCTGTTCCGCTCGCCTCTGGATTATTTCCAGCCCCTGCCTTAGCAGAATTCGGAGCGCGGCTTCAAAACCCCGCGGTGTTTCTGCAGGATCGCGGCTGCTCCGCCTTTGCCCGGATCCACCGGGCTGCCGCCCTGCGCGATATTCTGAGGGCGTCTCCCGTTTCAGGCGGCGAAAGACATCCGTCGAGTCTCGCGTCGCCGCCGAACGGCCGTTCGTTCCCGTTATTTCCCCCTATCTGCGCGTTTGCGCGTGCGCACCGCCAGGCTCCGAACCCGAAAGGGGCGAGCGGGGTGGCTCATTCTCCTCGAGATCCAGCAGGATCCGGCCGCATCCGGCCGAGGCGGAGCGACCGAGGAGCCCTTATGCCGGGCTGCTGAGGCGGGAAAGGAAGAGAGGAGGAAGAAGAAGAAGAAGAAGAAGAGGAGAGGGCGGGTGGCGGGGGGAAAGCGGCCGTCGTCCCCTCAGCATGTAAACCGGGAATGCGAAGCCCGGCGGCCGCAGCAGCAACAGCAGCAGCAGCGCCTGAGGGAGGAGCAGCTCCGGCCGAGTAAACCCCGAGGAGGAGGAGGAGGAAGCGGGTCCCGTCAGCCCCACACCCGGCCTGAGGCGGCGGCGGCGGCGGCCTGAGGCGATGGCTTTCCAGCAGCTGGCGGACGCGGCGGACAAATGGTGCTCGCGCACCCCCTTCGAGCTCATCGCCACCGAGGAGACGGAGCGCAGGATGGATTTCTACGCCGACCCGGGCGTCTCCTTCTACGTGCTGTGCCCGGACAACGGCTGCGGGGGGGACAGCTTCGTAAGTAGCCACCGGCGGCGACGACCCCCCTCAGGGGGTGTCCTTTCCCTCCCCCTCCCCCCCCCACAACTGGAATAAAATATTGAGGTGGGGGGGGGCAGGCCAGGCCAGCCCCGCCCCATCAGGTGACGCGACACGCTTTGAATGGCCACGGACGTCAACTTTTTTTTTTCCTTTTGGCCCCATGGAGTTGACCCCTAAGACGCACAAAAAATGGTGGGGGGGGGGGGAGAGAAAGACCAGGGAGCCCCTTTCTGTTTCTTTCCCTGCTGTGTCTCTTTTTTTTTCTTTAGGGGATATTTTTTCTAATACTACTACTAATAATAACAATAATAACAATTATTATTATTTTATTATTATTATTCTCCTCACCTTTTGGTGGGGATTCTTTCTTAAGAGTGGGCACAGGAGCCAAGACCTAGGGGCAGAGGCAACCTTTTTTGGGGCCATGCCCCACCTAAGCATCTCTAAAATCCTGATGCGTTCCCCCCCCCATATAATTCTTTTTATTCAAGAAGTGAATTGTTCACATGGAGGAAGCCTAAAAGGCCGTTCACTGTTAATAACTCATTCTCAAATTCCCCCCCCCCCAAAAAAACCCAAATCAAATTGTCCCCTCTGTGGGGCGTGTGCCCCATGTTGGAAACCATGGGGCTGAGGTGTCTTTGCTTGCCCCCCCCAAAAAAATCTGAAATATTGTTGATGGGCATTGCTATTAGAGTGGTGTCATGGGACCAGTTATGTGGGGCGGGGCTTCCCTGCGCCCCCAATATTTAATTCAAGTTGGCACCCCTGATAGTGAGTGGGGGGGCACAGAGAGAGAAAAGGGGGTCTTGGCCTTTCTGGGCCTTTCAGCCTTTTCAGCCTTCCTCATGGTTCCAGTCTGGCCATCCACACTCACAGCACTTGGGATTTCATCTGCTTTTGGAGGTGGGGGGGGGAGCTTAAGTCACCAAGTGCATTTGCGCCTCACATTCATCTTCGCCTGGGCCGGGAGGTTAACATTGGCTCCTTTGCCTGGGAGTGATGGATTTTCCCACCTGGAAGGAGTCTCAGAGCTGGCATCATCTGCCTCAAGGTGTGCATCCTTTTATTCTGGCAAGCACTGGCCCCTCGCTTAATTTATTTTCATATCTCATCCTTGCTCCCAAAGGAACCCCCCAGGCAGCAGAACAATTAAAACATTGAGGCTTCTTTTGACCCCTAGGCCTTATGTTTATTTATTTCAATTCCAGCCGGTATTTTTCTCCAAGGAGCTCAAGGAAACCTGCGTTGTTATTCTCCCCTCCTAGAATCATGGAATTGTAGCATTGGAAGGAACCCCAAGGGCTGTGTTAGAAATGGAGCTATGAAAACTAGGAGCCCAATGGCACCTGAAACCAAGGTTACGGGCGCAACAACGGAACGTCTAGGTGTGCTTTTTTAATAATAAGAATACAAAGCTGAAAATGAATGAAATGCAGCAAAAATACTGTGTTTGTTTTTCATATGGTCCAGTCCTTTCCCTGTCCACTCCTCTAATATTCTTAAGAGGGTCTCATCTCCAGTCTTCAGAGAGTAGCTGGAAGTGGGGAGGCAGAAAAAGGTCCTCCTTTCCTTCCACTCTGCAGTTTTAACCTGAAATGTTAGGCACAGGACTGTGCCCAGAGCTCAGAAACTGATCTTCTGTTGTAAACAAGAGAAGAGCATCTCAGAACTTGTGCAGAGTGTCTCTCCTCTCAGCAATGTGTAACCTCCTAGGTATGAGGTCAGGCGGTTCCCCTTTCATCTTAGACAATTCTGGAATTTACCTATAGGAACTGGTCGGCAAACCAGGAGTCTTGAGTCCCGTGGTTGGGCTGTGTTTGGCGGATCTCACGTGATCCATTGAGGGCATCTCCATCTTTCAGAGCGTTGAAGCTTCAGAGATCTGATAGTGAAGCTTAAGGTACTCCTTTTTCTGAAAATGTTGCACATCCTTCTCACCCCAGAAGAAACGCCAGGCCTTGAACGGTACAGTTCCCATGATGTTCCTGCCTTGCATTTACCCTGGGAGGGGCTGGTGGGAAATTGCAAGCGTCGCTCTGTGCATGGCTTGCTAGAGGAAAGGACCTCCTAGCAGGCCTGGGGTTGCAGCAATGTAAGCAAGGATGGGGTCACTTACTACTACTAAACAGGAAGAATAGAAACTGTGGGTGTGTGGGATGATGATGTAGGAGGGAAAGGGCAGAGAATGCAATCCTTAGGATTCCTATTGCTGGGAGCATCGTCCTTTCCAGATCATATGTAAAATGGAGTCTGCTTCCCGTGGTCACTGGCAGGTTGGCCAGAATTAAAAGGCAATAGGTAAAGGATCGCTGGACGGTCCAGACAAAGGAGACTGGGGTGCGGCGCTCAATCTTGCTTCAGGCTGAGAGAGCCGGTGTTTGTCCACAGAAGTAATAGAAAGGAGTAAGTTGAGTGATGTTGGTTTGAAATTAAGAGCCAGCCCTGTAGGTAGCATATTCAAAACCTCTTCCCAGAATCTGCTGTTTTTCTCTCAGAAGGCAGGTACCAAAGGATGGGGCAGCAAAGTGTAGGTCTGCCCTGTTTCACCTCCATCAGAAGTTTGGCTAATAGCATGGGTGAATTGCTATCACCCTATCCAGTGGAGAATGTGTTATGAAAAAATGGAGTCAGTAGGATAACTGCCCTCTCCCCAAGGGGCACCCTTGTATCATTTAGTTCCACGAGGGGCTTCCTGAGAGGAATATCTTAAATTTGTTACTCTGGAGGATCTAGAGAAAATTCTTTTCTGAGGGGATGCCGCTGCTTCTTCTTCCCTTTTGGCGGCCTCTTGGCTGCAGCAGAATCCAGGCAGGTGGTGGCTTCTTATGATTTTCCTGGCAGAAATAATGAATAGGCCTTCACTAGGACCACAATCACACCATACATTTAAAGCACTGTGATACTGTCAGGGCTCCCCCCAGAGAATTCTGGGAGCAGTAGCCAGTTATGAGTGCTGAACTTAGGACCCCCTATTCCCCTCACAGAACTACAGTTCTCCAAGTCATTTTACAATAAATCCCTCTTTACAGGGAACTCTGGGAGGAGACTAGGGGTCTCCTAACAACTCCCAGTGCCCTTAACAAATAACAGCTCCCAGAATTCATTGGGGGAAGCCATGACGGTTTAAAGTGGCGTCATAGTGCCTTAAATGTATGGCATGAACGTGGCCCTTTGAGTTGGTGGCGCCAGACTCAGTTGTGCATAGAAGAGACCCATTGAACTCACTAGGCCTTAATTTAGCAATGGCTAATGCAAGTCTCCTTGATTTCAATGGGTCTACTCGGAGCATGGCTTAAGTCTGCATCGAATCTATTAAGGGGAATTACTGGGTTTTTATTTCTAGCTCACCATCTCCCATGGGCTTAAGGTGGGCCACATCAATTTCACTGGAAAAGCTTTGCTGTCTTAAGTACATTCCTGTGGGGGAATAGGGCTTGCCACTCTGTAAGTATGCCCATGACTCAGAAGCCATGCTGCACCTCATTGCAATTTCTTTTCGCGACAAGCTGATCATTGAAAGCCCCTTTGTGGAAAAGGCCAAAATAATTAAAAGAGAGCTTGAGACTCAGAGAACTAGCATGGTGTAGTGTTGGTCTTGGGCCAGATCTGTGGAACATTGTACAGTACAGCACAGTTGGGGAAAGGTTGTAGCTCATGGTAGAGCATCTGTCTTGCATGCAGAAAGTCCCCGGTTCGATCTCTGGCATCTCCAGGTAGCTCTGGGAGAGTCCACGTGCCTGAAACCCTGGAAAGCCGCTGCCAGTCAGTGTGGACAATATGGGGCTAGATGGACCAATGATCTGATTTAGTATAAACTAACTTCCTATGTTCTTGTGACAGTCTGAGATGGGAGGTCTCTCGTGCGCCTGCCCTTGGCTTTTTAGTGTAATTGGAGACTTTGCCAATTATCACAGCCTAGTTTCTTGACCTCTTCTGAATTCCCAAAGAGAGGAATTACTCATAGATGAAAATGGATAATAAAATTTATTTTTTTGATAATAATAACTGGCCCCAGGACAGCGTTCTCAATGACACTAGGCACTTTGCCAGGGCTTTTGCAGGGTAAAAATGGAGAGCAGGCGAAAACGTTACTGCTATGATAATGCAGTTCTGTCTAGTGGGTTATGCTTTGTAAAGTTCATTTGAAAGTTTTGAAACATTGGATCTGCTTAACGGAAAGCAGCCTACAGTTGATTTCCTTAAGAACTAGGGCTCCATATTTGGCTAGGGTTGCCAGATTTTGATATAAAAAGTTGTGGTTCCTGGGAAGGTTCAACCACTAAGTGGACCTTTGGGATTAGGGGGCAGGGCCAAGTGTGGGCCTTGTTGGAGTTGGGTGAAAGCCTAATGGGAGTTTTGTGAATCCAAGGGTGATGTCGTGGTTTTGGAAGGTCCAAAGGAGTTCACACAAAACCTGTCTCTATCCTTTCCAAGTTATATAGTTTTGTTGTGTGTTTTTAACTGCCTGAAGGGTGGAAAACCAGCCTTGCCTGTTGCTTTTCTGGCAACTGGAAGCAAAAACAAACAAACAAACCCCACAACAGCAGCCAGGCCAAATAAATATTTGGTTGATTAACAGTCTTACAATAAAATAACCAACTGAGTGGCTAGAACGACATCTGGGCTGCTTTGTGCCTTGTTTCTTAAAGACATGGATTTGAAGGCTTATGTCTCGTTGCCAATTCACACAACCATTCTGTACATGTTGAAGCCATGAAGAGCTATTCCTCTTCGTCCCTGAAGCATTGTATGTGCCAAACTAGATCAGATGCTGTTTTTAGCACAAGTACCCTCTAAAACGATCGCATGGTCGGCGGTTCGAATCCCCGCGGCGGGGTGCGCTCCCGTCGTTCAGTCCCAGCGCCTGCCAACCTAGCAGTTCGAAAGCACCCCCGGGTGCAAGTAGATAAATAGGGACCGATTACCAGCGGGAAGGTAAACGGCGTTCCGTGTGCTGCGCTGGCTCGCCAGATGCAGCTTGTCACGCTGGCCACGTGACCCGGAAGTGTCTGCGGACAGCGCTGGCTCCCGGCCTATAGAGTGAGATGAGCGCACAACCCTAGAGTCTGTCAAGACTGCCCCGTACGGGCAGGGGTACCTTTACCTTTACCTTACCCTCTAAAACAGGGATGTCCAACCAGTAGACCCCGGGATCCTTATCGTGTACAAAAAGTTATGGGTGGAAAAGCTTAAAAACTCTGTACAATTCTCCTTAAAAAAAAGCTCAGCAACTCTGGGCAATCCACCCACCCCACCCACGATCCTCCTCCCTCCAGTGACAATGGGTAGATCACTGTCAGTTTTTTTAAAGACTTGGAGTAGATCGCAGTCTCTTGGGAACTGGACATGCCTGCTCTAAAACATTCCATTCTTGCAGCATCTTGGGTCCTGTAATGGCTTTAGGGGTTGCTTGTGCGTAAGTTGCCATCGCTCTGGGCTAGGTTGGCTGGTTAAACCATTTCTTGCTGGACAGCCATCCACTCCGTGGCTGTTCAGTCACTGGCAGAATCCGTCAGTGGGCGTTTCTTAAACCTTTTCCAACATAAAAGTTGTTTGACGCCCAGTCTCCTCCTACTCTCCCTGCGCGGAAATCTTCTGCGCAGGGAGGGCGTGGGTAGCGGAGGACCTGTGCTCTCCCCGCTGGTGTCCAGTGAAGAGTCCCGGAGCCTGCTCTCTGCTTCCCCCATTGGCCCCCCTCTATCCCTGGTGTTGCGCTGATTTTCTTCCCCAACAGGAGACCTGCCTCTCTCCCTGCTTGGCCCCTCTCCAGCATCGCTGTGGAGCCTCGCCTCCTCCTCTAGTTCCGATGGCAGTTCCCTGACAGGTCCTATGCACACTTGCATGTTTAGATCACTCATTCTCTCCATGCTAGATCTGTCTTCTTGCTCACTGGTGTCATTGGGACTTTGGCCCGCACTTTCATAAACCATGGCTTGTGAAAATGTAGACGGGTGTTGCTATTGACCCTCCCATCCCAAGTGTTTCCATTTGAGAATTTCATTCTTCCCCCTGCCAAGATGGGATAGTGATTGTTGCTGGCCCAACTCTGCTATTCCTGCCCTTGGCTGGGTAGTTAGCTGCATCACATTAGTGCTTCCAGACAACAACAGCAGAGTGTGGCTTTGTTTGTTTGCATTTTTAAGTGTGCATTTGCAACATGAGAGTTGATATAGAAACACTGCCTTGTGAATAATAATAAGTTTCAGTAGCTAAGTATACAAACAAAATATAAAACTAACAGGATCAAGCATAGAACACCAACCAAAAATATAAAGCAGTATAGAAATGAAATGAATAATAATAATAACCAAAAGAAAACACGGACTAGGTGTCTACCATCAAACGCCAGCATTGCAACAGAAGCAGGGGTGTTGGAAATCATTTTACAGATTCGCAATAAAAATTAAAAGCACATTGCAAGCCTCATGTGTTGCTTATGTCTTGGCAGCTGTAGTTTTCAAGCCAATGGCCAATAATGTTTGGAGTTCATATCCAGCCACACACATTTCTGAGAGGCAGGTGGAAGATTCTGACCCTGCTGTTGGGTCACATAAGTTATGAAAGGTTATCATGTACCACCCAATTTTCAGTTTGACTCCCCTCAAGTGTCTAGGCCCCCCCCTTACCATTTCCACTGGCAGTTAAAGCTTTTGTACAATATAGACTATACAGCTGAGTTATTGGCATTCATGAAAACACCAATTTTTATTTCACACAGCATTTTCTTTAACTTAAGTCCTGTTAATTTCAATAGCTGTGTTTCAAACATAAACTCTGTATCCAGCCCATGTTCTTTGTGCTGAACCACTGGTATCAGCATGTTCTTGCACAAATGCTCTAGGAACCATGAAGAGAACTCTGCTGTCTGCAAGCTGGATAGGTGGGCTTAAGAGAAATAAGTAATCAGATAAAGAACAGCACTCAGGAGTCCTGAATTGGTTGAGAAGAAACCTTTAAGCTGCCGGGTTGTCTTTAAGCTGTCTTGGTCTTGTTTTCAGAGAAGAAAAGGAAGATTTTCTATGGAACACAGGCATGCACCACTGATTATTTCAAATTTCAGGTCGGCTGAAGTTAACAAGACGTGTAGTCTTGCAGAGTACACTTCATCTGACAGCTTGTAAGAGGAAAAGCGATCTCATAAAGGACCAAAAGTTGTGTGTGTATTTTCTCACAACCCTCATTTTATTCTCACTTTGCTGTTGCAGTTGTGTTCAGTTTTCAGTGGGTTGCTTAGCAAAACTGCCTCCTGTTACATCCGTGTACGATTAAGTCTTTCTGACGCTGGGTTGACAGTTTTCCTTTGTGAATTGGACGTGAATGAAGCTAAACTCCCTTTGCACACGTCCCCCAGGTGATAGATGAGCCAGAGAGCTTAGACTGGGACATGCAATGGGCAAAGACTTCAACGTAGCATGAAGCTTGTCTGATTCAACATGTTAACAGAGTTCCCGCTTCTGTTGGCACTTTGGGATCCATTTTGTTTTCTAGCAGAGCTTCTGTGCCACAGGTGGTCAGGAAGCAAACAGCATGAAGAATTCTAACTATCTCTAGGTATTTCAGGGTACTTAATATGGGTCATTGTTAAGGCGTCTCATAAACTTTTTGTACAATAGAGAACCTAATTTGTTTACCTAATTTATTTCACCTTGGGCACAGTGTAGTGTGAGTCTTCTAATTGCCTAGCCATGGTTTGCAAAGCAGAGGTGGTCTGTGGGGTCTCATACCTCTCCACCTTCCGTCCTCCAACTTTGTGAATTCCCTTTCTTTCCGTTTTTAGAGCTAAGCATGGTTTAGCATTGCATAATTTGTAGACCCACTTCTAACCACGTTGCAAACTGTGGTTAGAGCAAACCATGGCTTGCAAAAATGCCATTGCAAATGCATAAGAATGTTAGCTCCAAAAAATAGGATGGAAATACTTTAGAGCAGAGGGAGAACAAAGAAATAAGACTACAGTAAAGGGCATTTCTTGACCTCCAAACCATGGTAATCTAGGGGTGGAGACTGAGTGGCATTTGTTGTATTTCATAGTTGTGTGGGTTTGTGTACTCTGCTAAATAATGTTTGCATATGATCTTGTATAACGTGCTTTCAGTTAGGTCTTTGATGTGATCCTTGTGTAATTTTCTTTCTGTTCTTTGGATTTTGCTTGAGACATGAAATTGATTTTGCTCGTATGTCGCAGCTGGCAAACTTAAATGTTCTAATATTCACAATGAAGTATTAATAAAAATAGCTTGACACCTATTTTTCCTTGTGAAAAACTGGAAACTGAAAAAGTACCTGGGGAGTGCCATATATTTAGACTGTAACGCTTACAGGAAGAGTAGGGGTAACCTGATTGGTCCCACTTTGAAATATTCTATGTGCAGATGCCCTGGACCTAAAATCTGGGGTTCTTGACATGTAAAAGTTAATATATTGACGTTGTTCAAAACATAGTCTTGAGATTTTTGTCTCGTTTTCACACATAATTGCTTGCTTTCCTCCTAGAGCCAGTTTATGCAATCAGCAGAACTGAGTGGTAAACATTTGCCAGTGATAAAGCCTTTTTCCAGATTGTACCAATGGAAATGGGGATGGTGCCTGGTGGGGTGGGTGGAGGAAATCTTAAAGAAACTGAAAATAGCACCTCAGGGAGACTTGTTCAGCATCATCCATGATGCAGCATTTTTCATGGAGGCAAATTCGGACATGCAATCTCCAAAGATTACATGAGATGTTCCAGTCTAGGAAAATCTCTGCTTCCCAATTCTTCTGCTGACTATATGAACTGTATAGAGCTGATACTGGCAATACAGGACAGATTTTATGTAATAGCTATTTATACCTATATGCTTTTATCATTGGGAATCTCATTGCAAATGTGCTTATGTAACAAACCTTTCGGAAACGACTTTGAAATTAATCCTCTTTAGATCTGTCTCCTTTTGGAGACAACATGCGACCTGGTTATGGTGGGCTGGCCACCCTGGTGCAGACGCAGTGCCAATATTTTCAGCTAACTTAGCTGACATCTGCCAACATCTGAGTTTGAACCCTAGAAAGATGGAGGCTCTGTGGACAGGTAGTTCACGTATCTGGAAGGTATGGTGGTTGCCTGTTCTGGATAGCGTTGCACTTCCTCTAAGGGAGCAGGTATTTACTTGGGGCTACTCCTGGATCCAGGAGGCTATTAGAGGTCGAGGTGACCTACATAAGACTGTTTCCAAGGGATGGATGGACACACACACACATGAGGGGTGTATGTGTAGATAGATAGATAGATGGATGGATGGATTGATAGATAGATAGATATTTCATAGACTGTATTAATTGCATTTTAGCCTTCTTCCAAGTGGTGCACATGTCTCTCAACTCCTGCTTTAAATTTACAACAACCCTGCAAAGTAGGTGAGGCTGAGAAACAGTGACTGGCTCAAGGTCACCCACTGAGCTTCACAGATGAGTTGGGATTTGAACTCTGGTTTCCAGAGTCCTGATCCAGCACTCTTATCCACTGAACCGCACTGGCTCTGATAAGCCCCTCTGCATTTTGAACCCTACCAGCAAGTCAGTTTGTAACCTAATTAAGTGCCTGCACTAATTAACATTCTGCTTCTTTGTTCTGAAAGACTGCAGGTGTGGCTAGATCAATGCTGTAGCTATGTGTTGTCCCAGACATACTGGATGTGAATTTATATCTGAAGTAGAGAGTTGCATAGGGAATAAAAGGGTGGTTGAGTGTGATAACTGGAAGGGACATTATAATGTGAGTAAAATGTTGTGTGTATAATCAAAAAGCTGGAGAAATCAAGATGATTCTTTGTGAGGGCGGAATCATTCCTGCCCAATCACATCCTGGTCATTTCCCAATGCTGCCTTCAAATTTTGGGGATCTTTCAGTGAGAAGACTTAAGGAGCTAGTTCCCGTCCACCACACCACTCCCCATTTGCTTGCCCTCTTTGTTGGAGGCCAGTCTGTATGGCAAGCAATGTTCTTCAACTTGGCTCCTCATATATAGCATTGAACTACAACTCCCACAGTCCCCAGCAGCCTGGGATGATGGGAGTCGTAGTCCAGCAACACCTAAGGACCAAAGGTTGAAGAGGCAAGTAGAACTTGCAGCTCATTCTCCTTGCCCCTGCCTTTGCTTGCTTGCTCGCAGAGGTCACGTGAGCAGTAACTGAGAGCAAGGTGGAGGTGCAGCAGGACTGCTGGTTCCATGGATGGGCAGTGGACCACATCCTGAGACTTGTGGCTCTCCTCATTATCTGCGTTGCTCACCAAGACACCTGGCTGCCAGTGCAGGAGGGAAGGCAGGTCCAGGACCGACGCAGGCGCTTCTGCATTGCACAGGGGAAGTGTGTGCAAATTCCTGCTTGCTGTGTTACCCCAGAGGTGCAGAAAAAGCTGCCACTGATCAGACTTGAAGTCACTGCCTGTCAGCGGATGGGCAGTGGCTTCATTGATCAATGGTGGCTTTTCCTGCACCTCTGGGGGTAACACAGCAAGCATGAAGAGGGTCAGGGAATTTCAACATGGGCTGGGGAAATGGGCCAAATTGGGATCCGGGCCAAGCCAATTTTGGGCAGTGGGTGAGAGATTCTGCACCCCTGTGCTAGGGTGACACAGCACTTTAATCCATTTTAGGTGCACAAACCTAAAATTCTGATATGCCCTTGACTCCTTCCTCCAAAATGCTGACAGTCTGGAGGCACCACCTAATATAACAATTCTGCTACTTTGACTTGGTGCTTGAGCTTGCTTTTCCCCCTCTCCCCTCCCTATCCCCTTTCCTTTTGTGTCATGAGCCTGAGGGCAGTGACCGTCTCACTGTTGCTCTTTGTAAGTCACCATGTGACTGGAGAGCAGAGTAAAAATCCTTCAAATATATGTGGCAACGCTGAGTCTATGGCAGAGGGAGGATTTGTATGCAACTACATAGCCACTGGACAGCAGAGAGTTAGATGCGGGATGCCATTGGGTTAAGGCCCCTGGGTTTTAACCTGTTCCTCCCCACAGCTCTCTATAGATCACTCTACAGCTCCAGAATCTCTCCATATCAGTTTTATTGCTTTTTAAACTTCACTGCCTGCCAGCATGATTAACCCCTGCTTTGTCATGGCTTGCCTTTGCAGCACGTCTGGAGTGAAAGCGAGGACTGCTTGCCTTTCCTGCAGTTGGCGCAGGACTACATCTCCTCCTGTGGTAAAAAGACACTGCATGAAATACTGGAAAAAGTCTTCAAATCATTCAGACCTGTAAGTGCCCATTTTTTTACCCTTTGGCTTTATTGCATTAAGAGGTTTTGTTTTCAACACGCCAGACCACAAACACCACACGCTTCCATGATCGTTTCCCATCATCACACATAAATGTGTATAAGCATAAGTTTATTTTTAAGAGCTTTATTTTTCTGTCTCCCGTTTTCCAAACAGACATTCCCAGCTGGGACGGAAAGCAACTCAAAAGGGCCCGTCCATCCCATATGAGAATTGATACACACTTTTTTTTTTATTTCAGCATGCAGCATCTAAAGAACTAGAGTAGTTGGCTGTGCTGGCAGACTCTGATGTGGAATTATTTCCTGGCACCTCTGTTGTGAAATTTCACAATCTACTGAAATTGAAAAGGGTGGAGAACTGAGCATGCTCTTTCCCCCTGAGAAAACATTACACTAAGAAGAATCAGGTGTGTTGCTCCTCCGTCCAAAGAATGAGGAAGCAGTGGCCCTCCAGAGACCGTAGGACTTCATCTCCCATCACCCCTGACCTTTGGGCATGGCAGCTGAGGCTGATGGGACTTGGTGTCCAACAACCACAGGTGGAGCTTCAGGTTCCCCAGTCTTTCTCTGCCTGCGCTGCTCCAGTACAGTGGTGCCTCGCAAGACGAAATTAATTCGTTCCGCGAGTCTTTTCGTCTTGCGATGTTTTTCGTCTTGCGAAGCACGGTCCGTCGCAACTGCGCCTCTTCAAGCGGCTTTAAGAAAAAAGCGAACAAACTCGCAAGACGTTTTCGTCTTGCAAAGCAAGCCCATAGGGAAAATCGTCTTGCGAAGCGATGCAAAAACCGAAAAATCCTTTCATCTTGCGCGTTTTTCGTTTTGCGAGGCATTCGTCTTGCGGGGCACCACTGTAATGCTAAACTAGGAACCTCAGGTCAGCGGGACAACTGTGGTTACTCTCCATAGGGGCATCTTCCCTAGGTGCACACAGCCACAGGAAGTGATTCTCTTGTCAGCCTCTGCCATGTGATCTCCCCTGCTTCTCATGTGTCTGGAGTAGCGCAGGATGGAAGCACAGAGGGAGCCATAGTTGCACCCATCCTGTATGACAGGGGTGCCCTGAAGATGTTGCTGACATGTTGTTGCACCTGATGGGAGATGGAGTCCAGCTTGGCCCCGAATGTGCATCTCTCAGTTATGGTTTAACCCTAGGCAATCTTGACATTGTAGGGCTTGCATTAGATGCTCTCCATAGGGCTGCTTCCAGCCTGGTGATCAAAATATCACAACCCCAAAACTCACTTACGTGGAAGTTAGTTTTGTTAAAAGTGAATGGGCAGCAGTGCCGTTTAAGGGCAGACGTCACATTCACCTTTTATCCTGCTCTGAACACAACCTTGCCTTTAACAACTTACCTGGTAGCTACAGGCAACCAGGAATTCCACACGGAACAAGTGAACAGGCTGGTGGCGGCGTCGGCAAAGGGATTTCTCTTCCTCTTCCTCCAGTCCACTTGGTTTCCTGGTTGTCTGTTGATCCAACCCTCTGTTCTGTCCTCTCTCCACCAGCCCTTGAAAGATGTCATCTTTCTTTTTCACTACATTGTTAAGTGTGCTGCGTTTCCTTGCTGTATGCAGAAGAGGGGGCTTCCTGGCTAACTTCCCAGCAGGTGAGTCAGTGTTTCTTGCTGGGATGGGGAGCAAGGCGGCAGGGAGGTCAGCACAGTGCAAGAGCTCTACAGGAAGCAATATAGTGTATTTGCACTGTGCTAACTGCTTCACCTGTCTCCCTCCTCGTAAGCAACAGCGAACTCACCTGCTAGGAAGCTAGCATAACAGTTCCTCCTCCTACTTCTGCTGGAGACACAGCCTAGCACCTAGCAGGCTAGTAATGTCTGCAGGCTTATTTACAAGGCTGCATGAATGCATTAGAGTCAGACTAATGGCCCAGTATTATCATCAGATCTCCAGGTTTGCAGAGCTAACTCTGGTATCTAAAGCTTTTGAAGGAAAGATTTCCCTCAACAAGTATGGCAGCCCCCATTGCTGTGAAGAAAGGAGGTTTATGTGCCTGGGTTTCTTTACACATTTTTAATTATTATTAACACCAAAGATGTGTGAAAACTAAATGAACCAGAGGTGTCTACAAACTTCAGCATCCTACAGGTGTGCTCATTCAGGGAGCTGGAGCTGGCCTCATTTTATTGATAAGTATCTTAGGAACAAACCAAGTCAACTGCTGCCTAAGGTGTGAATTGGCCCTCTCTGGCCCACGAGTCACTGAGCTACTACACTCTTTCCCCCAATTTTAAATGCTTTTATGTGGTGCTGCAAATAACCACATCCTCAGTTTGTTCTTGGACTTAGAACATCAGTGCTGTTGCCTGGTTGTTTTGCCCTTTTGTATTACACTCACAATTTTATTTCTGTCGTCTTTATAAATAGCTATTGGGGCTTCCAGATGTAGACGATGATGCGTTTGAAGAATATAATGCAGATGTGGAAGAAGAAGAGGCGGAAGCCGATCACCAGCAAATGGGTGTCAGTCAGCAGTAATTTTCAGAGGAATTGAAATATATTTTATCCTACCAGGTGGGATCGCTATGCTTCCGCATTAGCATTTTTGAATGACGCATCACACTGGAAAATCTGACTCCCAAACCCAAAGTTTAAAGAAAACAACAATATTTTTCAAAGTCTGTGATGAGCTTTGCTAAGAAGTGGCCTGAATTTAACTCCTGCTTCAGTGAGGTTTCTATGGTGTTGTCTCAGTAGCGTTCTGCCATTGTTAACTTAGAACTAGGGTTTTTCTTTTCTTCCTGCTGACTTGTCTTTTGTTTTGTTTTGTTTTAATTATTATCATTTTTTTATTTGTTTGTATAGAATTAACATTTCACTGACGTGAATGTGATTTGAATGTAGGAACTATTTGGTTGGTGTGTTAAGTACTTGCGTGACCTTACAGAGGACCATCCATGCAGAGAATAAATGCAATCTGCACTTTCAGTCTTAGAGATCTCTCTTTTTATTATATATATATATATTAAAAACAGAACTAGACTATTAGTTAATGTACTGAATGGTTAATGTTCCAGCAAAGGGCGCAACCGAGCCAAAATGAAGCATTTTAAAATCTCCTTGCTTTCAGTGGGAAAGATTTAAACATGTACTTTTAACTATGATATCGTTGAGGCCCGGTGCAAGTGGAATGAGAGTCATCCACTACTTATCCTACTCTTATTCCTCTTCAGCCTGGATACCACCCTCTTTCCCATTGTTTGGTTTAACACTGGTGTAGTATTATATCTGGCTGTGTGCTGACCATGGTTTGGCTTTAAACCAGGGTTGGAGGCTGGCTTGCCAACCCTGGTTAAAATTTACCCTGGTAAATTCATCATGGCTAGTTCTTATCCAGCAAAAGGATGCACCATGGTTAAGACTACCATAGGAAGGGAGAAGAGAATTTGTGAAGGAGAATGACCACTACTCTTATCTTCTAGCCATAAATACAAGATTGGGAATGTTACATCTGCACTGGGCTTGAGACTCTTAAGTGCATAGCTTCATCTCAATCACATCTCTAAATTCGTGCTGTTTTAGCAGTGATAAATGCAGAAGAACCCCTAAAGTTTGAACAAAGATAATTGGATTAGGTGGAAATTCCTTGCAAAACACATCAGTCTTGATCTAATAATAATAATTCAACAATAATAGGTTTCCTAAGTGCCTGAAGCACTTTATTTACAGATGTTGGTCAGAATAGAGATTTATATTAAGGCTTTCAGATATTATGGTTATGAATTTTATTATCAGCAGATGCTGAGCCAAATACTGCTTTATCAAAAAATTAATATAAATTAAAAATACATGTTGGACATGTTGGTCACAAATCCACATTTATCAGTACAATAAATCAGCAATGAGAGGAATTCCCTAATCATTTGCCTGCACAGGAAATGGTTAGTCAGATAACTAGTATCCCCTAAATTCTTTAAAAATTTACCTTATGTTCATAAATACCTAATTTATCCTTTTAATCAAATGAGCAACGATTAACAGCCAAAGTTAACTGGAAGTCACGGGAGATAGAAACAGCATCTGTACATTTCTACCGTTTCTTTCCATTACGTGCAAAATGATTGTGGCATGCTGTCTATTCAGAACAGTGGTTCATTACACTCAGTTAAGTTCACACTTGGAAGTTCTTCACTTGATAACTGCATTTATCACTTCGGTGGAAGTGTATAGCCATCAGTCTGTAAGATGATTGGCCACCGCAGATCATTGTATCTAATTGCCATAGGCAATTGATCACCAATGGGAGCCAGGCTGTGAGATAACAAACCCATCACTGAATGAGTTTCGCTTAGAACAGCTTATTTGGTTTTGAAGACACTCTGTTTTCCAGGCAGTGGTCTGGGGACCATGCCACACAACCTTATCCTTTCACATGTGACCAGGCTGCAAAATAGTGAGCAATAAAGGCTTCGCAATTAAGATGCACAGATGCTGTCTTGGGCTGCGTTCACACAGCAGTTTATTCCATCTCCCTGTTAATTTCCAAATTATATTTGAGCTTTCACACAATGCAAAAGCCACTTTCAGAAAACTTAACAGAATACAGTGCATGTTTCACACACATTTCTGCGTTGCTTGATTCCAGAGAAAAATCCTTTGCAGCCCCCTTGACCTGAAAAGTGATGAAATTTGGGGCTGTTTGGAATCAGGGAAACTAATGCACTATTCCCCATGTCTGAATGCTCCTCCATAATATGGAGTAGATGTGTGGTCAGTTCGCCAGTTGGGCTGGAATTGCAGGGCCGGGGTTATCTTTCATCCGACAAAAGTGCTTTGACATTATTAATATTATTATTATTATTTATTAAATTTGTATACCACCCTATACCCATAGATCTTGGGGTGGTTCACAACCTAACAAAACCTCCAACTAAACCAAATCCTTTTACCCATTCCAAGTTCCAACCCCTTTCTGACAAGTGACAAGCTCTTAAAAGCAGCCTGAAGCTGCTTCTTCACTTATTCAGTGGCCTCTCATTCACTCCCAACTTGTGCCCCACCTGGTATAAAAAGGGGGTTGGTTTTTCCGGGGACTTGTATCTCAAGAGACGATGCATCTAGGGGTCCCAGTTCAGGGTACTGTGGTGCAAGAGTTCCCCTCTGCATGGCAGTCACGCAGTAATGTTGGGGAAGTATCCCAGAACAACTAATAAAACATAATTATGTGTGAGCATTCCAGTCTAAATCAACCACTAATGCCCTGTTATTACATCATGGCATGCCGCAGAATACACCCTTTAAAAAATGGCCTGGAGATGACTTTCACCTAATTCCCTTCATGGTGTTGCCCAAAGTGGGTCACTTCCTCCTGCTATATGACAGAGCTGAGCCCATATACATAGAACAGGCATGGCCAAACTTGGTCCTCCAGCTGTTTTGGGACTACAACTCCCATCATTCCTAGCTAACAGGACCAGTGGTCAGGGGTGATGGGAACTGTTGTCCCAAAATAGCTGGAGGGCCAAGTTTGGCCATGCCTGACGTAGAAGGATAAAGTTGGGAAGTGGGGGTGCATAGTCTTCTACTTCAACTCCATATCTGATGCAAAGATGACTGCCCATTATCTCCTCCAGCAAGGGAGAGCCTAGTCTTCTCTTGTCCTTGATTATTACACATTGGATGATTGACAGTTGAACTCCTGGATAGCTGCCCCCATTGGAAAGCATTCATTTCATTTCAGCCGACATTGTTCACACATGCAGGTCATATGGAGTCTGCAGGGACATGTGTGGCGCTGTGGTCTAAACCACTGAGCCTCTTGGGCTTGCTGATCGGAAGGTTGGTGGTTCGAGTCCCCACGATGGAGTGAGCTCCCGTTGCTCTGTCAGTTGGAAAGCACACCAGTGCAAGTAGATAAATAGGTACCGCTGTGTTAGGAAGGTAAACGGCGTTTCCGTGCACTCTGGTTTCCATCACGGTGTCCCGTTGTGCCAGAAGCGGTTTAGTCATGCTGGCCACATGACCCAGAAAGCTGTCTGTGGACAAACACCGGTTCCCTCGGCCTGAAAGCGAGATGAGCACTGGAACCCCTTAGTCGCCTTTGACTGGACTTAACCGTCCAGGGGTCCTTTACCTTTACCATATGGAGTCATCAAGTAACAGCCGAGGAGGTGAGAAAGGGCCCCGAGTGAGGGGCTTTCTGAACACAGATCAGGACTACTTGCGTCTAGGAGCAAATAATTTTGTTTTGTGAATTCACCCTCAGAAACAGATGGTTCCTAATCGCCCATGGCTTGCAGAGCAGAGCCCATCCTTAATAAAAACCTTTTTTAAAAAAATAGCAAAACCAGCTGCCCTGAAATTGATCAGATAGTTCTATTGATGCAAAACATATGTCACAGGTGCCTGCTGGTCCATTATAGGGCTAGGCTGGAGGCTGGCCTTTGCTGCAGACTCCAGATGCTGTTCTTGGGAGTCAGTTGGGCTGCACTGACTCCATCAGCCACCCTGTGGTCTGCAAAGATAGCATGCCTAATCTCATCTGCAAGGGTCCCCAAAGAGCATTCAGGTTGCCAGCAGCAACCAGAAATTTAATTCTGGTGACTCTCGCAGAAAGCTGCCGGCATACACAGGAGTGACAAAAGTTTTTAAACCGTTGGCAACACACAGAGGTGGAGCTGATCTCTTTCAAATGGTGTTAGGGGATGGGAAGAGGCTGCCATAAACGCACCCCTACTCAGGGCCGGTCCTATCATTAGGCAACATGAGATACCATGCAGCCTGCCCAGCATCTCCTAAATTAGTTTGCTGCCTTCTGGATTGAATTAAGAGTTAATTGCCAGTTCACTCACCGTTAAAAAGGGGGTGGCACCTCTTGCCCTTTGCCTCAAGAAGCAAAATGTCTTTTAAAAAAGTATTTTATTAGAAGAATTTCATTTATAAAAGAATGAGAAAAAAGAAAAATGTAAATGAGCAAGACTAAAAGAAAATAACTGTTACATGACCATATGTTAATACAGTGATACCTTGGTTTCCAAAGTAATCCATTCCGGAAGACAGTTTGACTTCCAAAACGTTTGAAAACCAAAGAATTTACTTTCAGAAGCATTTACTTATGGAAAACTCAATACGGAAGCTCAATAGCACGTTCAACTTCCGAAAAGCGTTCAAAAACTGAATCAGTTACTTCTGGGTTTTTGGTGTTCGAAAACCAAAACATTCGACTTCCGAGATGTTCGAAAACCAAGGTGTCACTCTATACAGATGTGTGTATTCTTTTCGTCAATAACCTAATATATTCTGTGTAAACTAATAATAATAATAATTAATTTATACCCCGCCCATCTGGCTGGGTTTCCCCAGCCACTCTGGGCAGCTCCCAACAGAATATTAAAAATATGATAAAACATCAAACATTAAAAACTTCCCTAAACAGGGCTGCCTTCAGATGTCTGCCTTTTTTGGAAGAAGCAAAATGTCCTGCATCGGCCTGCCCCTACGCACTGCTTCAAGTGCAGCTCACCTGACGAAGAGGAGCCACAACCCTAGGCACCTGGCAGCGTCATCAATGATTTTCAGGAGGGACAAGGCCAGGGCTGGCCAGGAAATCAGTCTGGCGCTGCTGGTACATTTGCGTAGCCCCACCTTTGCTCCCACCTCGCCTTCCCCCTCCTGGTAGGCCATTCCTGTGGCTCTACCCTAGTGAACCATTCCTGGCCTGTACAACTCCGCAAGTACAGAAAGGTATGTAATTACAGTGGTACCTCGGGTTACAGACGCTTCAGGTTACAGACGCTTCAGGTTACAGGCTCCGCTAACCCAGAAATAGTACCTTGGGTTAAGAACTTTGCTTCAGGATGAGAACAGAAATCGCGCGGTGGCAGCGGGAGCCCCCATTACCTAAAGTGGTACCTCAGGTTAACAGTTTCAGGTTAGGAACGGACCTCCAGAACGAATTAAGTTCTTAACCCGAGGTACCACTGTCCTTGGCATCTGCAGCAAGGAAACTTGGAAATGGGCCTTTGGTTTTGTTGTTTAGTCGCGTCCGACTCTTCGTGACCCCATGGACCAGAGCACGCCAGGCACTCCTGTCTTCCACTGCCTCCCGCAGTTTGGTCAAACTCATGCTGGTAGCTTCGAGAACACTATCCAACCATCTCGTCCTCTGTCGTCCCCTTCTCCTTGTGCCCTCCATCTTTCCCAACATCAGGGTCTTTTCCAGGGAGTCTTCTCTTCTCATGAGGTGGCCAAAGTATTGGAGTCTCAGCTGTAGGATCTGTCCTTCCAGTGAGCACTCACTCCTTCGGTAGCTACTAGTAGAAACAGCTGGCCGGCCTTTGCCATCCTTTGCCAATGCCCAACTTAAGCCTGGATAGCATTCTCACCGGCCAAAGCCCAGGGGCTAAGCAGAACGAAACAGTCGGCTATATCCCCCGGACGGTGGTGCTTAAAAGCTGCCCCACCAGACAGGGCTAGCCCAATGGGTTGCCTGCAGTCTCTGGTGAAACAGAGACCAGTACCTTGCCAGTTTGAAACTACTGGGACAAGGGCCAAAGGAGAGGCAGTGTAACTCCATAAATGGTTAGACCAAAGCGTTAGAAGCACCGTGCGGTGTGTTTTTCAGCAACCAGCATGCATTTAAGTGGCCATCTGTTCTCAGCCAGTGGATCTTATGGAAGACATTTGTCCGTCTGTGTGTGAAAAATGGCTTGATGTTCATAGCACCAAATGGAAGGCGGCAGAAATGCCATATAAAATTATCGGCTGGAGTTTCCCGAAATTCCCTTTGTGTCTTGTGACGGGACGATGATGTAAAGACACCGCTGCCTGTCAAAGGCCTTTCACTCCTCGGCTCTGCAATTAGGCCGTAAAAGTCTCGTTTTAAAAAAATCCAAAAGATTTCATATTTAACTTGGTTAATGCAGATATTGATCCAAGCACCATGGCATGTGAAAACGGCAACAGCACCTCTCTTGCTAGGAGAGAGAACCATTTGCCACGCTGAAAGTAGGGCATCTGTTGGCGCTTGTGTTTCCTTCTTCAAAGACGCGTTTCTTTTTGGGGTTATAAATCTGAAAGATTGCCTCCCCAGAATGGTAACTTGAATAAAAGATGTGCCCTTTTGATTGATGCATTCGTACCCATTATTGCCTTCTCCCTGCTGCCTGGCCCTCAAATCAAAAAAAGTAGCTCAATATCAAAAACTTGCCATCAAAGTGCTTGTCACATTCTTCATGCTACAGTTCCCCTCTCCACCTCCGAGAATTCAAAGCCATCTCTGTGCGTTGCACTTTTTCCTATGCAGTGATAATCTCTGCATAGGAAACACTTTCGGCAGACATGCCAAAGCATGCTTCATTTTCATATTTTTTAGTGGCGCTAAATGGCCAAGGTTCAAGTTGGGAGGGATAAGCTCTTGAGACCAACATCAAACAGTGTTTTTCCCCATGTACAAATTTATACAGTTTGAGAAAGGTCCTACCTATAGCTACTGTTATACAGAGGCACTGAGTTCGGCATAGTATTGAAGCGGCTCGTTGAATGTGTGTGACATCACACGTGTGATGTCATGCATGTCGGAAGGAGGTCACAAGGCCCAACAAGGCTCTCTGCCACAGCGGGGAGGCCAGCAAGGCCCTCCGCTATCGTGGGGAAACCCAGCAGTGCCCACTGTCATAGCGGGGAGGCCCTCCGCTACCACGGGGAGGCCCAGCAGGCCCCTCAGCCAGAGTGGGGAGGCTCAGTGGGGCCTGCTGCTGCTGTGCGTAGGCCTGGTAGGGCCGGTCCCTCAAGATTGGGGACCTCTAAAGAATCATGGCAAGAAAAATTGACGGACTATGCAGAACTGGCAAAACTGACATATAAGCTACGGGACAAGGATAACTGTGACTTTAAAGATGAATGGGGACCCTTTACAAAGTATCTGAAGACTCAACAAAGTGAACTGGACTCCTTGGCAGGTTTTGAATAAACATTCACAGACTTTTGATTGATAATAATCAGCTAAATAGTTTGAGGATCTATACAACTTTGTAACATGCAGAAAACAGCAGTCTCAGAGAAACCAAAGCCTGGAACTGATGGAAGTTGGGGGGTGGGGGTGGGTGGGTTTTTGTGTGGGAGGGTGGCGGGGAGGAAAAATGGGGGGGGGAAACAAAGATGATATGTTTTTGGATAATACGTTTTGTTTTAATTTTGAATAAAAAAACTTTTTTACAAAAGAAAGATTGGGGACCTCAGCCCTATCCCTGCATGCTTTGTGGGGGCTGAGCTGTCCTCAGCCCCATAGAGTTGCCGTGTAAATTTTCACGGACTGGGCAGAGGAGGAATGGTGGAGATCGTCTCCCCAGCTTGACCCTTCCCGGGAGGAGGAAGACAGTTACAACAGGGGGTTGAAGGAGGTCACAGCTCAGAGGCAGATCTGGAGGAAAGTTGAGAAAGAAGAGGAGGAGTGTCAGGTGTGCGTGCAGGAGCCAGGCCCTGTGACCATTAGGACTTTGCAGGACTGGGGCCTTCCTAAGTTTGTTCTGAAGAGGCAAGGCGCGGCCGCACAGGTGAGGCCGATTGGTAACTCATAGCACCTGGTGGCAAGAGCCGGGAAGGGATATAAGGTCAGCATTTCCCTCCAGCTCTTTGCCACAGCAACACGTTCCCTGCCCTGCTGTGTTTGACTCCTTGCTTCTTGATCCTCGGACCCCTGGCTTCGTGACTCCTTGCTTCCTGACCCTCGGACCCTTGGCTTCTTGACTCCCGGCTCTCTGACCCTCGGACTCTTGGCTTCCTGGCTTCTGGACCCCCATTCCTGCTCCCACCCCGCCATCTTGCCCCTGGTCCTGACATCCCCTGCCAGGACTTCGATCGCCCATGAAATGGACCGTGACAACGAGGAAGCACGGGGGGGAGGGTGCGACAGCTGACGGACACAGTGCCTTTAGAAAGCTTTCTAGACCCCACCTCTCCCAGAACCTGGTGAGCCTTGAAAGTAGGAGAGCAAAGAGCTCAAAGACAGAGGGCACTTAGCAGCACCCGTAGAAGTGACAAGGAAGTGGGAGAGACAGGGGTGGTGGAGATTCACCAGGGTAGACCAGCAGTGGGGAACCGCCAGCCCATGGCACAAATAGATCTGCCAGGCTTCCTCATTTGGCCAACGAGGCCATTTCCCCCAAGCTGCACCTGCCTGTCATATAGCAAGCAGGGAGGGGCTGGCCCAAAAGGCGCTTCAGCAGCACTCGTAAAGTGATGTGCACAGATTGCCGGTGCTTGCAGAGATTGAAGCCTCGATGACCAGCTCATTGTCGAAGCTTCAAAACACCCCGCAGGGAACCTCACCAAAATGCTGGAGAGGGTGCACCTCCACAGTCACATACCTCCACATGTGGTGGGAGTGCCCCAAAATCCAACTATTCTGGACAACAGTCATACGAGAAATATGTAAACTAACTAAGCAAGTATTAGACATCACCCCAGAACTGGCCCTACTAAACATCTTCCAAGACAACAATGCCCATTTACACCACAAAGAACACATAACCCACCTACTTTCAGCAGCCAGAAACACCATAACCAGACACTGGAGAGACCTGTCAGGAGTAAGCATGGACCAATGGTACCAAATAGTATGGGAAACAGCCCTACTAGAAAAATTAACCAATAAATCAAAACTGAAACAGGGACAAATAGAAGAAGACACCTTCACCCCGGTATGGCTCCCCTTTATCACATACACAGCCCAACAAGACAATGACAAGAATCCACCAACAGCATACAAATCAATATGGTGAACCTGATCCAAAACACCCACCCACCCCACTCACACACGAAAACAAAGATCACCACAGCCAATCACAAACAAACAACCACACCCTAGGCCAACCCCAACCTCTCTCACCACCAAAGAAACACAAATGAACAGCAGAGAACCTGCACAAGCAACGCTGACACCAAACCCTACATACATTAAGCAAAATAGAAACATCGCCACCCGACCCCCCCATCTTCCTCCCTCCACACCTCCCCCCCCCATGTCTCAACAAATGAAACTGATTTGTAAAAATGTTACATGGAAAAAATACGAGAGACATTACACATACTTCTGTAAAACAAGAAAATCTTTAATAATAATAATTTAAAAAAACACCCCACAGGGTTCCTTCTCAAACTGGGAGGGGGAAAGTGGGTTACCTGGTGTCATTGTGATGTCAGGTGACTGACAGGTGGGTGGCCCCCACTCACCTATCCAATTTGGCTAACAGGGATGCGGGGAGATAAGGATCTGGCCCGCTGGCAGGATCCAGTTCTATAAGCATGGTGTAGACAAGACTGGGCTTATAGGACCAATTGGTGTTTCCCAAATTTGGGTCTCCAGGTGTTTTTGGACTACAACTCCCATCAGCCCTGACCACTGGTCCTTCTAGCTAGGGATGATGGGAGTTGTAGTCCAAAAACAGCTGGAGACCCAAAGTTGGGAAACCTGGAATGCAATACAAATGAACTCTCTCCTGTTTCTACACTGAATATATCATACATGGAGATCTGTAATCAAGAGGCCAAAAAGCCAAAAGATTCAACAGGGTGACGTTAGATGCATTTCCAAATCTTATTTCATAATAAGGCAGCCGGTTTGTAAGGTCATTGCTGTTTCTGCAGCAACTGAACGGAGACCTCCACCAGACTGGCATTTACGGAAATGTTGTGTGCCAACATTTCTTGCCGACCTCTAGAGGTCAGTATAAGCTATGTTTTGGGTGGCTTACTCCATGGAAGTGCATTGAATTTTCGCCCCAGCTATTTGATGCCACAATATTCTTTGTTAACTGGGGTCACTGTCTGTTGCAATTCACATCAAGCTTCCTAGGACCTCCCTGTGCTTGTTTACACTCGGCATGGGCCACATTCAACCGCAGGGGAATCAATGCCAGTCGCTTAGCGATTGATCGAGCGCTGGATTTTACCTGGCCGAGGGGTAACAACTGTCCGACGCATTTTCGCCACTGGATTCAGACACTATTGTCGCTGTATTGAAGAAAGCAGGAAAGACGGAAGGTTTGCAGTGGAGGAACCAAATCACAGAATCGTGGCAGTAGAGTTGGAAGGGACCCAAAGGTCATCTAGCCCAACCCCCTGCAATGCAGGAATCTTTTGCCCAATGTGGGGCTCAAACCCACAACCCCAAGATTAAGAGTCTCATGTGCTACCAACTGATCTGTGAGGGAGCCTAAGAGCACACCGGAGGAAGCCATCGCAAGCCAAAATGAAGCAGTACAAACGAAATACCGTATTTTTTGCTCTATAAGACTCACTTTTTCCCTCCTAAAAAGTAAGGGGAAATGTGTGTGCTTCTTATGGAGCGAATGCAGGCTGTGCAGCTATCCCAGAAGCCAGAACAGCAAGAGGGATTGCTGCTTTCACTGTGCAGCGATCCCTCTTGCTGTTCTGGCTTCTGAGAGTCAGAATATTTTTTTTCTTGTTTTCCTCCTCCAAAAACTAGGTGCGTCTTGTGGTCTGGTGCATCTTATAGAGCGAAAAATACGGTATATGCCAACAGCATTGAAAATAAGTTCAATAAATTTGGGCAGGGGGCACACAAGAGCTTGTCAATCATTTATTTACTTGCCAGACAGAATCCTGGAAGGTAGGAGCAGTGAGGTGCAGTGGTTAAAGTGCTGGATTAGAATCAAGGTCTCTGGTTAGACAAGGAAAACCATCTGATCATTTAATCACAAAAAGCGGCAGCACCAGAATAATAATAAAAATAATGGGAGAGGAGGCACAGAAGGGGCAAAGTATATTTCTCTGTGGTTGAGAAAGAAAAATAACAGCATGTGTTAGTGACAGTTCAGAAAGTGGGGGGCAAGTGGGACCAGCTGCTTCTTTTGAGGGGATGCTGGCCTCTCCTCCCCACCCCTGTGATCTCAGTTTTCTGGGGAGCAGAAGCGAAGGTAAACCCGAAGGATTTCCAATTAGCGGTGCCTGAAGCTTCCAGCGCAGCCCAAATCAAGACACTGGCTCTTCTTCGCGTTTCAGAAACAATACAGGACTTGACAGTCCAATGACAGGGTATTTGAGTTCCTGTTCCCCAGGGCTGGGTCTCTGACAAGGAGGGCAAACGCAGGGTCCCTGGGAGAGCTGATCAGAATGGATGATAGGAGGCAAGGGAAGCGGAGAAATGCATGGCAGGAGGGCGAAGGGAATGACACTTGCTAAGCCCTCTCCCTGCAATATCTGTCTCTTCCTGCTGTGACTTCGCCTTAACACCTGTCAATTATACCACTCAGGAGGGCTGCAAACTCTGTTTCCCAGCAGCTCAAGATGATAGCCTTCAGGACTGCTGTTCAGTAATATATAATCCTTCCCCCAGATGCACCTACTGCTGCTGCCCTACTTTCTTTGTATAGAGAGAGGGGGAAAAAACATTTTTTTTAAAGATCACAGAATCATAGAATTGTAACCAACCAAGCTTGGGACCCCCTAATCTCTATCTATATCTATATCTACACACACACACACACACACACACACACACAGAGGACATATCCACGGGTAAAGGTAAAGGTAAAGGGACCCCTGACCATTAGGTCCAGTTGTGACTGACTCTGGGGTTGTGGCGCTCATCTCGTTTTATTGGCCGAGGGAGCCGGCGTACAGCTTCCGGGTCATGTGGCCAGCATGACTAAGCCGCTTCTGGCAAACCAGAGCAGCGCACGGAAACGCCGTTTACCTTCCTGCCGGTGCGGTACCTATTTATCTACTTGCACTTTGACGTGCTTTTGAACTGCTAGGTTGGCAGGAGTTGGGACCGAGCAACGGGAGCTCACCCCGTTGCGGGGATTCGAACCGCTGACCTTCTGATCAGCAAGTCCTAGGCTCTGTGGTTTAACCCACAGCGCCACCTGCAATAATTATTAGGCAACAGAATGAAAGAACAATACCCCCATCTCTCTCCCCCCAACTGCAAGATGTCTATGACAAAACTGTTTCTCACTAAATGTAAATAAACTGTGAAAAAGATTATGAATTGAAAGTGGAGAGGATAAATACCTTCCCTTGTTTATCTGTTTGTTTCATAACACAAAGATCTTTAACCAGAAGAGCTGGACCATAAAGAAGGCTGATCGCCGAAGAATTGATGCTTTTGAATTATGGTGCTGGAGGAGACTCTTGAGAGTCCCATGGACTGCAAGAAGATCAAACCTATCCATTCTGAAGGAAATCAGCCCTGAGTGCTCACTGGAAGGACAGATCCTGAAGCTGAGGCTCCAATACTTTGGCCACCTCATGAGAAGAGAAGACTCCCTGGAAAAGACCCTGATGTTGGGAAAGATGGAGGGCACAAGGAGAAGGGGACGACAGAGGACGAGATGGTTGGACAGTGATCTCGAAGCTACCAGCATGAGTTTGACCAAACTGTGGGAGGCAGTGAAAGACAGGCGTGCCTGGCGTGCTCTGGTCCATGGGATCACGAAGAGTCGGACACGACTAAACAACAACAACAACAAAGTATCCTCCACTGCAAGGACTGCCACACACACCTCAATTGTGGCACACACCATCATTCAAACCACAGCGGCACACGCCTTGGACAAATGTCCTGCTGCGTTGCTTTTGCTGAAGCGAGACGTCTTTGGCACAGCCTCTGCTGCTTCCTTATGCTAAGTCGTCCTGCGGGTGTAATTGAAGACACTTCAAACGCCAGATCCATTCCGCTTTGATGCTTGACCTCCGACTGGCTGAATGAGCAAAACGCTTTTAATATGATCTGATCGTAATTGGGAATTAAGAATAATGGAAGAGGGGTTGGCATGTATTCGGTAGCTAATATCAAGCAGAAGACCCTTGGGCAATTTGGACATCTGAAAAAAAAAAGAGCCAATTAAAAAAAATATCAAAAAGCCAAGATTGCTCTCAAAAGTCCCCACAGGAGGATAAAAGCTGGCAGTGGGGGGTTGGAATAACGAGGGTTTGATGGAATTACTGCTGGGTTTAATATACAACATAGTTTTTTTCCCTCCTGGTACTTTATGAAGTTATTTATCGGCGTTACGAATTTATTTCTTGAAAGGGACTTATTGCTGGCTTATGTTGCTCTTACTATTATTTTGTGCAACATCTGAGTTTACATAAAAGGAAACAGAGTATGGAAAATGTTGTTATGAGTTTGTGGGTGCCGGACACCCCTTAAACTCCCGAATCCAGCAAGTGTTGATAGCTAATCAAGTCAGGCTAGCTTTCTGAACCCCTGGATGCAGCAAGTGTTAAAATATAAGCCAGCTAGGTTCCTTTTGAGGTCTGGGGAGTGGGCCATTAAGAGAACAAAGGAAAGGGGGCTGTGTGCCAGATGTGAAATGTGTGGAGCCCCTCCTTCAGCTCCTAGATACCGTATTTTTTGCTCCATAAGACGCACTTTTTTCTTCCTAAAAATTAAGGGGAAATGTCTGTGCATCTTATGGAGCGAATGCGTGGTCCCTGGAGATGAATTGCCCAGGGGCAAAAAGCAGATCATGCTTTTTTTTTTTTAAAAAAAGAGGAAAGTGGATGTTGAAACAAAGCTGCTGGTCATTTGCTGATCAGGGAGAGAGATAAGGGACGCTAGAGATAAAGGAGACTGCCTGGGAGGGGGGGAGATAAAGACAGCAAACTTGCAAAGGGGGGAAACAGAAAGACTAAAGCAATGAGGAGAGAAATTAGAAGAAAAGGAGGAGCAAAAAACTGCTCCAGCTAAGGAAAAGACACTAAGGCAAACAAGAGGGAAGGGAGTGTTGAAAGGAAACAGCTGATCGGTGGGATCGGAAGAGAGATAAGGGACGCTAGAGATAAAGGAGGCTGTCTGGGAGGGGGGAGGTAAAAGCCCATGGATCCTCAGGATTTTTACATTAGATCACCCCAGATTCACCATCAGATCACATAGCATGTCCATGGCTACAGCCTGCACCAAAAAAATCACATATCCACTGTTTCCTGGGGCTGCAATGGTGCAAAAATGTGGTTACAAAGCATGGATCCACATGGATCCTCAGGATTTTTGCATTGGGTCACCCCAAATTCACCATCAGATCACATGTCTGTGGCCACAGAATGAACCGCAAAAATCATACATCCACTATTTCGTTCAGAATATTTTTTTTCTTGTTTTCCTCCTCTAAATACTATGGTCTTATGGTCAGGTGCGTCTTATTGAGCGAAAAATACAGTAGTTTGAAAGACAAAGACTGAGCTTTTAGAGCAGAGTTTGCAGGTATGAGACCTAGAAGGAAAGCAGAGCACAATGTTTGAATTCAAGGCTGTGGGAGAATTAAGACCCTTTGGGGTGTTAATGCTGTGAATCCCTCCATCGTAGGCTCGGGTTGTGTATATATGTGTGAATAAACCATATATCATAAGGACACTACAGTCTCCTCTGTGCCTTGTTCCCAAAAGGAAACGTGAACCCTGGGTAAGTACCTGGAACCCCAGGAATTTTGTGCTGCTCAGAGATTGGGGTGGCACGCAACAATATTTCCCCCACTTTTCCATTCTGTGATTTATCTATAAACAGTCAGTCCTATTAATCCTACATTCTAGATCTCAAGCTAGGAGCATAATTTCACTCATGAGATGGAAATGCACAGTATGCAGATATTTAAGATTCATCAGTTAAAAGATTTCTAAAGGACAAACTGGTCTAGACCATTCATTGGAGTGCATGTAACAAAAGTCAAAGCCCCCACCCCCCGGAATATATCACAGCAGTCCCTCTTAATATATCACTTGTAGTATATGCAGTTAATACGTTGTGAATATTTGACAGCTGATATGCAGTAGGAGTTAGTAACTGCTCCAACAAAATAGGCTGGATTGTAAGTATTTGTGGATATTGGTAGAGTCATGCTCCGGCCATGCCATTGCATTGTGCAGGGATGAAATCATGCAGGATTACTTTGTAATTTGCTCATAACGCGAACAGTGAGAAAGGAATAAAGGTAAAGGGACCCCTGACCATTAGGTCCAGTCATCGCCGACTCTGGGGTTGTGGCGCTCATCTCGCTTTATTGGCTGAGGGAGCCGGCCTACAGTTTCCGGGTCATGTGGCCAGCATGACTAAGCCGCTTCTGGCGAACCAGAGCAGCGCACGGAAACGCCGTTTACCTTCCTGCCGGAGCGGTACCTATTTATCTACTTGCACTTTGATGTGCTTTCGAACTGCTAGGTTGGCAGGAGCAGGGACCGAGCAATGGGAGCTCACCCTGTTGCGGGGATTCGAACCGCTGACCTTCTGATCGGCAAGTCCTAGGCTCTGTGGTTTAACCCACAGCGCCACCTGCGTCCCCAAGAAAGGAATAGATCCCCACAATTAGTCGTTGGATTCAACATGAAATTAGAAACCTTTTCAAAACTGCAGAAATGTGTTGTTGTTGTTGTTGCTGCTGCTATTTA
Organism: Podarcis filfolensis; assembly: GCF_964270895.1. NCBI lineage: Eukaryota > Metazoa > Chordata > Lepidosauria > Squamata > Lacertidae > Podarcis > Podarcis filfolensis. Next base: position 13,817,930 of record NC_139614.1, read on the forward strand.
CATTTATTTTATAAATGTTAAATACTTTTAGGGTCTTAAGCATAAGCTTGTGAATGTGGGGGTATAGAAAAGAAAGCATAGCTCAGCCCCAAATAGCTGTCACAGCACACACCCTGCTAGTGAAACCCATATGTTGCAAGAGAATTAATTTCCTTCATTCCCCCCCTTGACAAACCCTTGTCATCAACACAGCGATGTGTTATGCTTGCTGACATTCATCTCCATGCCTCTTGGTTCCAATGCACCATCTTTAACTCAAGTGGAGATTGACTCAAGTTGACATCCACGCATTCGTTGACTGAAAGCAAGAGAGACACATCGGGGAATGAAATCAATCAGACAGGGAATATGACCAAAAGTGCAGAATACAACGGCAGAAACCCATTTTAAAACCCACATTCCAAAACACGCAGTTCAGCAACACCTTTATGTCATAAGGACCAACCAAAATGTCCACAAAATGTTAAGAAGGCTATTTTTGATCATTTCCTTAAATGATCATTTTCTTAAAACTGCTGACTTGTTTTCTCCTGCTCCGGATGCTCGGACCTGAAGCAATGGATTCAAGTTAGGAGAAAGGAGATTCTGACTGTTATGTACTGAGTTGAAGAGTATCCAAAACGCAGCAGTCTGATTGCTCCTGGAACAATAGGATCCAAGATGCAGCAGTCTGATTGGTCCTAGAACAATGCAGCAGTATGATTGGTCCACAGGAGCCACCCAATCCAGCTCCAGGTAGAAGTGAATCCACAACCTGATTGGCCTACAGGAGAATCCCGGAATTAGCCAATCATGTGGGGCCCATTGTGTAAATAATGTATATAAAGCAGACATCCTGGGAGAACTTGCATTCCTCCTCAACACTATGAGCTGAATAAAGAGCATGAAATCCACTCTTGACTCAGAGTATATTTCATTGACTAAACATCAAGGAAGAATTTTCTGACAGCAAGAGCTGATCAGCAGTGGAACAGACTCCCTCAGGAGGTGGTGGACGGTGGCCATCTGGTATGTATGATCTGGTTGAAGTTCCAGTACTGCAGGGAGTTAGGCTAGATAACCTTTGGTATCCCTTCCAATGCTACAATTCTACGATGTTCCATATGAAAAAGTGTCTCTCAGTTTTGAGTTATTTACAAAGCAGAATAGTCCTCCTAATGACAAAGTGGCCGGGTCTGAGTTCTCCTTTAAGATTAGCAGGCCTTCCGGTAACATAGCTAGATCTGTAACTGATGTTGCTATGTGAGTCGGTTGTCAGAACACATCTCGCCTGGGAGACATGATGTAGATGTCACAAGTTGTGAGGGCAACAGACTGACCCATCCGTGTGCAGATTAGAGCTGAAACTCATTTGCCAAAAATATTCTCCGCAAACCACTACTCCACGTACGCTGATGAATGTTGATGGGAAATGTTCTCTGGGTACCCAAAGATGAACTGATAATATTCATTGAAGATTTATTTGCTATTCAGCATCCACATTTGACTTGCAAAGATCTGGAACTTTTGACAATATCTTAACAGCTGGCATGCCGTAGCAATCACTGCCTGGAAAAATCTGACAACAGCATCCTATCTCAATAGCATATTTTGTGTTTGGACAAATTTACCCATTGACTGAAAGACATTCTTTGCTCATGTGTCAGCAGATAATCCAAAAGTGTGTGCAATTTTAGCTTCAATTTTGCAAAGGCTTCTTTCTAAATAATACACTGTTGAGCAAGTATGTTCCTGCTAACGATTATGGGACAAAGTGCCAATGGTGGTGTATTTAACAAAATCATTGCCCACCTTGAAATATTTCACAGCAAACCCTTTTGATATCTCACCGGTTGCATATAGAATCATAGGTGGAGTTGGAAGGGAACTTGAGGATCATCTAGTCCAACCCCTTGCAATGCAGGAATATGCAGCTGTCCCTTGAGTGGATTGAGCCTGCAACCTTGACCTTATCAGCACCACTCTCTAGCAAATGGTGATATGTTGTAAATATTTGACACCTGATATGCAGTAGGAGTCAGTAACTGACATCTTAAAGTGCAGCAGCCAAGACATGACAGTATCTGAGCACCACCATGTAATAAATAACAGTATCTGTTAGAGGTCTTCACATAAAACTTACAACATTGTCTATTAAATTTATTCGTGCATTTAACCAACCCCAACAGCTTAATTTCAAACTCGTACAGTCATTGTTGCTGTTTAGTCGTTTAGTCGTGTCCAACTCTTTGTGACCCCATGGACCAGAGCACGCCAGGCACTCCTGTCTTCCACTGCCTCCCGCAGTTTGGTCAGACTCATGCTGGTAGCTTCGAGAACACTGTCCAGCCATCTCGTCCTCTGTCGTCCCCTTCTCCTTGTGCCCTCCATCTTTCCCAACATCAGGGTCTTTTCCAGGGAGTCTTCTCTTCTCATGAGGTGGCCAAAGTATTGGAGCCTCAGCTTCACTATCTGTCCTTCCAGTGAGCACTCAGGGTTGATTTCCTTAAGAATGGATAGGTTTGATCTTCTTGCAGTCCATGGGACTCTCAAGAGTCTCTTCCAGCACCAGAATTCGAAAGCATAAATTCTTCGGCGATCAGCCTTCTTTATGGTCCAGCTCTCACTTCCATACATCACTACTGGGAAAACCATGGCTTTAACTATACAGACCTTTGTCGGCAAGGTGATGTCTCTGCTGTTTAAGATGCTGTCTAGGTTTGTCATTGCTTTTCTCCCAAGAAGCAGGCGTCTTTTAATTTTGTGACTGCTGTCACCATCTGCAGTGATCATGGAGCCCAAGAAAGTAAAATCTCTCACTGCCTCCATTTCTTCATACCTCGGGTTGAAGTAGCTTCAGGTTGAGTGTTTTCAGGTTACAGAACGCGTTACTTCCAGGTTTTGCCGCTCGCACATGTGCAGATGCTCAAAATGACGTCACACGCATGTGCGGAAGCGGCGAATCGCGACCCGTGCAGACGCGGGTTGCATTCACTTCAGGATGCGAACGGGGCTCCGGAATGGATCCCGTTCGTATCCGGAGGTACCACTGTATGTCAAATCCTTATTCTAAAATTTCAAATGCTGGATTAAAAGGCCAAACATTGACATCAAAATCTGAATTTTAAACTTTTAAATGTTGTTCGATGTCGAGACTTATTCCGGCTCTCAGGTAGATTTAAAATAACCAGTCACTCCACGGCAACGAGAGAGGAACAGCAGCAAACTGCTACTGGAGCAAAGAAACAAAACTATCTGCTAGTACTGACTCTACAAATACTGCCATTTGAATAACCCTTCTGTGTATTATCAATATTCAGAGCCCAGCGGCTGCTTCCAAATGTATCACTTCCTTGGTGGTTTTACAACCAATTACTACTACCCTGTAGAAATGACTCTGCCAGCCATGTATAGTTTTCACAGTATATTGTTGTCTCTCAATCTATTGGCATTTAACAGCAAAGGAAATACAGTCGGTGTGGTTAGTGACCTGTGAAAGTGAATGTCATCAGCCTGAGGAAAGCTGAGCTTTCAGACTGACAGTGATTTCCCCCAGAGATGGACAGGGAGGGTGGGGGCCAAATTGCCAGCGAAATAAACCAGAAATGTGTACGAATAAGGAAGCAGCATTCCGTCTCGGAGATTCCATCCCAGTAAATCGAAAGGAACTCCCAGCGTTTCCAGCGAAAAGTTGTTCATCCAAATAGCTGCAGGTTTCCTTCCCTCTTTGTACAGTGGTACCTCGGGTTAAGTACTTAATTCGTTCCGGAGGTCCGTACTTAAACTGAAACTGTTCTTAACCTGAAGCACCACTTTAGCTAATGGGGCCTCCTGCTGCTGCGCTGCCGGAGCACAATTTCTGTTCTCATCCTGAAGTAAAGTTCTTAACCTGAAGCACTATTTCTGGGTTAGCGGAGTCTGTAACCTGAAGCGTATGTAACCTGAAGCGTATGTAACCCGAGGCACCAGTGTACCTAGAAATTTATCTATTATAAGCTTCTGTAGCCCGATTCCGCAGATTCTATTTTCCAGAACGTTTGACTGATAGAGAACGATAGCAATGGGGGAGGAGAGGGTGGGGGAAAGAAGCTATGAAAATGTTGGGAATAAAGATGCGATTGTTACTACACACGTTTGGGGAGAGCCAGTGTGGTGTAGTGGTTAAGAGCGGTGGACTCATAATCTGTTGAACCAGGTTTGCGTCCCTGCTCCTCCACATGCAGCTGCTGGGTGATCTTGGGCCAGTCACACTTCTCTGAAGTGTCTCAGCCTCACTCACCTCACAGAGTGTTTGTTGTGGGGGAGGAAGGGAAAGGAGATTGTTAGCCGCTTTGAGACTCCTTAGGGTAGTGATAAAGCGGGATATCAAATCCAAACTCCTCCTCTTCTTCTTCTTCTTCTTTGTTCGCACATTTGTGTCCAACACACCTTTGGTTCCCCTTGGAGATGGCCAATGTGATTTGCTCATTGACTACCCTTGGGATGAAGTCTTTCAATGGTTACTCTCTGGCCGTATGCAGCCACCAGATTCAGAGCCAACGTGCCTCCCCTGATGAGGGCCAAACCTCCCATGGCATGAGACAAAATGCCATGGACTGTCAGGCTTTGGGGAATCAGCTTTCTCCTCCATGGCAGTAAACAAAGGATCAAACAAAACGAACGTCTTACCAGTTCGAATCTTTAATAATCACAGTGAGAGAACAAAGGACTTGTCTCCTAGAATGGCGAAGTTCCCAATTAAGGACCCCACACACCCCTCCGTCCCTATTAATCACCGTCACTCCTACATCTTGTAATCTGAGCTTGTACCCTCTGCACTTTCTGTTCTGAGACTTTCTGAGCTCTTCTTGACCTTGGGGAGAACGGAGGAATGCTGTCCAACGACTGTGAATCTGTTAACCCTCTCTCTTCCAGTGTTTATTCTCCTAGTTGTTCCCCATCCAGGACTTCCCAGCTTCTGCCTTCTGAACTGTGCCCCTCTGCAAACCACCATTCCAAATCTATACTGTCCTCCTGATCCTGGGAAGATTCAGGAGTAGGAGCAGGTGGATGGGCTGGCTCCCACCATTCCTCCTCAGTGCAGCCCTCCTCAGACTGGTCCCTGACACGGACTTTTGGTTTGAGCCAACAGAATGTAAAGGTAAAGGTAAAGGTAAAGGGACCCCTGACCATTAGGTCCAGTCTTGTCTGACTCTGGGGTTGCGGCGCTCATCTCACTTTATTGGCCGAGGGAGCCAGTGTACAGCTTCCGGGTCATGTGGCCAGCATGACTAAACCGCTTCTGGTGAACCAGAGCAGCGCACAGAAGAGCCGTTTACCTTCCCGCCGGAGTGGTACCTATTTATCTACTTGCACTTTGAGGTGCTTTCGAACTGCTAGGTTGGCAGGAGCAGGGACTGAGCAACGGGAGCTCATCCCGTCACGGAGATTCGAACCACTAACCTTCCGATCGGCAAGCCCTAGACTCTGTGGTTTAACCCACAGCGCCACCCACGTCCCTCAACAGAATGTAACAACCCGTTAAAAACATTAGCACCCATCTGCACACGAAAAAAGAGCTGAAGTGAAAGGGCCAAAATGTAAATGATCTGACCTCGTCACTGCTTCCCAGTCATAGCTTTGGGCTGGTGTCCAGTTAGTAAACAGCTTGGCTAAATGGGCAGGCAGACTCAAATCGCTCAGAACGCCATGCGCCATTGAGATCAATGTGGCTGATGTCATGAAGCCTGGAAATCCCTCCCCCCACCTGATCTCATTGGTTGTGTTCTCCTTTTGCCTCATTACATTATTGCAGAGACAAATCTATTAATGTGATCGTTTGCTCCATCTCGCTACATTAGCATGCCATGTATAGAATGGCTCCTGTAGCAGAACACATTCTCCTAATCAGGTTATTTCTCTTGGGGAAGGACAAAGTCTATTTATAATTGCTCTCATCGCGATAGGTATGTCTGCTTTCTTCCAAACAGGTTTTGTTTTTTGGTACAAAGTTTGCGTTCAAATGATTTGGATTTAGGAAGTACTGATCTATCATACATTGACCTTGTTTGTTGGTTTTTTAATATACCGCATTGGAATTAATTGTTCAGCATTGACAATCTGACCATGCAGCCGGGTGGAACAAGAGTACTAAATGATGACAGCTCATAATCATCAATCAACATGTTTATTATTGCCAAAAGAATTGGAGAAAGCTGGCTTTGCTGCCAGGATTAGAATAATGCACTGGAGATTTCAACAGGATGAATGGACTATGGGCAATAATTTATTGAGCAAAGCTTAAATGGTTTGATCAGTAACAATCAATACATTGAAGTCAACAAACAGTCTATGGTACGCAGACTGAAGCATTCATTAATGTAATAGTCCCTGTTATGGAAGGAAATGAGAATTATCTGCGACACTCCTGCTGATTCTAATCAAGTTTTAGACAAAGCTTTCAGAAAGGTTTATGCATGCTGCCAAAGAACACCGTGCTTCCTCCTTCACACAATGTACAAATGGAAAATTGCATGAACACACCTATAGCCAACTAACATTGTAAGTGTTTACATGAGAACAAAGTTTCTTGAAAGCTTATTAGGGCTTATTTAATCAGTAATGGAGGAGAAGCTTCCCTTTGTGTGTTTGATGGACACATTAATAGTCCATCCTTCAATAAAGGGCAACTTGCGTTAATAGATTATAAAAACAAGTTTAAAAATACAACATAGAATGAAAGCAGTAGGCATTATAGATGCACAAAAACAGCATGAAATCAATTGGCAGAGATGAAAGCTGATGTAGGCTGAAACCCTATGGACCTCCTTGGGGTTTACTTGTGACAAGGGACGCTGGTGGCGCTGTGGTCTAAACCACCGAGCCTCTTGGGCTTGCCAATCGGAAGGTCAGCAGTTCGAATCCGCGTGATGGGGTGAGTTCCTGTTGCTCTGTCCCAGCTCCTGCCAACCTAGCGGTTTGAAAGCACGCCAGTGCAAGTAGATAAATAGGTACCACTGTGGCGGGAAGGTAAACAGTGTTTCTGTGTGCTCTGGCTTCCGTCATGGTGTCCCATTGCGCCATAAACAGTTTAGTCATGCTGGCCACATGATCTGGAAAGCTGTCTGCAGACAAATGCCAGCTCCCTCAGCCTGAAAGCGAACTGAGCGTCGCACCCCAAAGTTGCCTTTGACTGGACTTAACCGTCCAGGGGTCCTTTACCTTTTTACCTTTACTTGTGAGTAGATATGTCTAGGACTTAACCATCCAGGGGTCCCAAGCCAGGCACAGGCAAACTCGGCCCTCCAGATGTTTTTGGGACTACAACTCCCATCATCCCTAGCTAACAGGACCAGTGGTCAGGGATGATGGGAGTTGTAGTCCCAAAACATCTGGAGGGCTATGTCTGCCTATGCCTGCCCAAGCCTTTGCAAGTGTGAGATGTACAGGACTTCCTTAGCATACAATTTGGAAGTGGGTCTGAAAACCATTCTTAGTTGCATTCTCTTGCCGTATCTCCGCGTGGCATGGTGATCATCCATTGAAAGACAAATAACTTTATCCATGGAATACCTTTGTGCTTGAAGCAGGAAGCCAGGTTTGCAGAGCACACAGCCTGTGAAAGTAAGAAATTGGTCCTTGCAGCAATTTGTAGGGAACGAGCCAAAGGAATGAAGATACAGTAAAAGTAATGTTTCCTAGTCTTCTTATTTGTGATTATAATGTTCCAAGGCTGTAAGATTACTTCCATAACTTCAACCTGATACTGATAGATGATTTTCCTGATGGTTCCCCTGCTGTTCCACCATAGTTCTCTGACTGTTGCTGAAACAATATTCCAGGTTTCCTGTGTTTTAGGTCTAGCTGGGTAGCCTTTTATCTGCCACCAGCTCCAACATAGTGCTGTCCGGTGCTCTGATGCTGGACTAAAACTGTTGTGTTGCTCTCTTTGCTATTTTCTGTCTGCCAAACTCAGCAACTCATTTATGGCGAGGAGCGTGCTATTCCACAGCTTCGCTGCTTCCCTGGGCACATTGCCTTCTCTGTGGATGCAGGAATTATTAACAGGAGAAATGGAGCAGCTTGCAAGGGGAGGGGACTGAAACTGTTGTTTCTCTGCATGCCTGCATGCTCCCCCATGCTTAACTTGCACATTGGAGGGGTGAGGCCCCCAAAGAACAACCACATGATGGAAATAAGCAATCTGTTCAAATGTAATACTTGCACAGTGCCAGGTAACTAAATACCACAGATCTTCTTTTTTTCTAACAGTTTCTCATCCAGCCTGGAGCAAGTGATATGCGCAAGCATGCTTGGATATCAGAGGCCTGCTTTCCACAGAGAAATTATGCCCTGTTGTCATAGAAACAGCGACGGGAGGATCCAAGAATGTGCTATGAATGTTACACAAAGAAGGCATGAACGTTAATGCATTCCCAGGGAAAGTCGCTTCGTCTCTGTCCCGCTTAACAATTGCCTGGGGAAATCACTCAAATGCTATCTGGCACCAAATAGTATGGGAAACAGCCCTATTAGAAAAAACTAACCAATAAACTGAAACGGACACAGGGACAAATAGAAGAAGACGCCTTCACCCTGGTGTGGTTCCCCTTTGTCACATATACAGCCCAACAAGACAACGACAAGAATCATCCAAACAAACACACACACACACCACTCACACCCCAAAACAAATCTCACTATGGCCAACCAAAGGCAACCAACCACACCTTAGGCCACCCCCAACCTCTCTCACCACCAAGGAAAGACAACAAGCGAATAGTAAGAGAACCCACACAAGTGGCGCTGACACAAAACCCCACACATACACTGTAATAATAATTTATTATTTATACCCCGCCCATCTGGCTGGGTTTCCCCAGCCACTCTGGGCAGCTTCCAACAAAACACTAAAATACAAGAACCTATTAAACATTAAAAGCTTCCCTAAACAGGGCTGCCTTCAGATGTCTTCTAAAAGTTTGGTGGTAGTTGTTCTCTGTGACATCTGGTGGGAGGGCGTTCCACAGGGTGGGCGCCACTACCGAGAAGGCCCTCTGACTGGTTCCCTGTAACCTCACTTCTCGCAGCGAGGGAACCGCCAGAAGGCCCTTGGGGCTGGACCTCAGTGTCCGGGCAGAACGATGGGGGTAGAGACACTCCTTCAGGTATACTGGACCGAGGCCGTTTAGGGCTTTAAAGGTCAGCACCAACACTTTGAATTGTGCTCAGGAACGTACTGGGAGCCAATGTAGGTCTTTCAAGACTAAGAAGAAGAACAGAAACACTAATGTCTCACAAGAAATGAAACCGATCTGTAGAAAATGCAACTTGAAAATTGTGTGTGTGTGTGTGTGTGTGTGTAAGAGAGAGAGAGAGAGAGAGAGAAAGAGAGAGATCTGGCACCTTTAAGTGCTGAATTCAATACAGAGGGCTCTAGGTTTTAAAACAGGGATCAGCAAACTTACCGCGCCTCGGGCTGGTGTCTCCAGCGCCGATTGCATGGCGGGCCGGAGGCCGGGGGAGCGCTCGCCCATACGCATGCGCACACTCTATTTCCGGTGCACTTCTGGGTTGGAGGAGCACCGGAATAGCTTGTGCACATGTGCACGGGCCTCCTCCGACCCGGATGTGCAACCGGAAATAACGCTTGCGCATGTGCACAAGCTATTTCCAGTGCTCCTTCAACCCAGAAGTGGGCAGCCGCGCCGCGCCGGTAAGAGCAGGTGGTGGCAGCGGGCAGCGGGGGTCACCACGGGCCAGATTAATGAGTCCCTTGGGCCTTATCCGGCCTGCGGGCCTTAGTTTGGGGATGCCTGTTTTAAAACAACCATTGTTTTAACAAAGCTGGGTGCAGAGGCACACAATGGTGGACCACAGCCTCTGCAGCCAATGAAAAGAAGAAGAAGAGTTTGGATTTGACATCCCACTTTATCACTACCCGAAGGAGTCTCAAAGCGGCTAACATTCTCCTTTCCCTTCCTCCCCCACAACAAACACTCTGTGAGGTGAGTGGGGCTGAGAGACTTCAGAGAAGTGTGACTGGCCCAAGGTCACCCAGCAGCTGCATGTGGAGGAGCAGAGACGTGAACCCGGTTCACCAGATTACGAGTCTCGCTCTTAACCACTATACCACACTGGCTCTCATGGGCAAAATTCCCCCCTCCACCGAACAATATTTATTAGGGAGATGGCCAGGGAGACCCTGGAATACAGGACACGTTTAATTTCAAAATGGGCATGTGCAAATTCAACAGATGGTTTTCCGACTAGTATGCCAGACAGTTCACAGGAGAGCTTTTCTGTCGCAAGAATTAGTAGTTGGCCTTCTTAGTCAGTCGGGATGATTGCTTTATGGCTGCAGTTCCAAAGAGTGCCAAGCGACAGCTAATGTTTAATACCATACTGAGAATTAAACGGGCAGAATAAAGGCAGGAATAAATATGCAAATAAATCGTGATGGCAGCTCTGCATGCATGAATACTTGGGTGGCGTATGAGTAACTCAACTTTCTGTCTCCGCGCTGTACTTCTTCACAATTCAGAATGTGGCCGTCATTCCGCACATGGGAGGAGAGCAGGGGCTGTGTTTCTAGCTGAGGAGAAAGATGAAATACTAGCCAGAACCAGCCACAGAGTAACTAGTTCCCTCCCTCAGCATGAAAAGGCATGTACAGGCAAGGGGACGGAATGTAATTTACAAAACAGAAACTTTTTGGCGCAGGAGAGAGCCCTTTCATTCAGCAAGCTAACCTATCCAGGGCTTTGCTTGGAAAGAACTGAATAATCAACCCCAAAGCATATATACAAGGTGCACTGTGAATTTTTAAATGGCACCAAGACTTGAAAAATACCCATCTGTGCTGCCCTTCTGCTGCCAGACCACCTCCCTAGGCAAGATAGCCATGCTTCCAAATGCAGTGTTAAAAACTGAGTTATGAAAGCTAGGAGATAAATGGTACCTTAAGCCAGGTTAGGGATGCGGGTGGCACTGTGGGTTAAACCACAGAGCCTAGGACTTGCCGATCAGAAGGTCGCGGTTCGAATCCCCGCAACGGGGTGAGCTCCCATTGCTCGGTCCCTGCTCCTGCCCACCTAGCAGTTCAAAAGTACGTCAAAGTGCAAGTAGACGGGAAGCGGGAAGGTAAACGGCGTTTCCGTGCGCTGCTCTGGTTCACCAGAAGCGGCTTAGTCATGCTGGCCATATGACCCGGAAGCTGTACGCCGGCTCACTCGGCCGATAAAGCGAGATGAGTGCCGCAACCCCAGAGTCGGCCACGACTGGACTTAATGGTCAGGGTTCCTTTTACCTTTACCTTTAAGCCTAGGTTATGGGCGCAACAACAGAATGTCTAGGCGTGCTTTTTTTAATAACAAGAATACAAAGCTGCAGCTTCAAATAAATGAATGGAAAATCAGTTATTTCCTTGTAACTAACAAACATTTCTGTATTTTCATTAGGGTATGATCCACAGGTCTGTTTGTTTGTGTAGCAATGTATTATAAGGGGGAAATGACGCACGGGTCAATTATTGTCATGTAGCTAAGTACCCCAGAGTAGGCGTGTACGCCTGCCTGCCTATTTATTTGCATGCGTGTTCCTTATCTGTTTGTACCTGTCTGGTGAATGCCCTCTGGCTCTGTATTGTTGCCATTTCCAGTTCTTACATCCCTTTACAGTGCATCAACTGTTTATGGGCTTCAAGGATTCACAAAGTGCTTTGGGGAATATGTGCTCTGTTCCCACATCCATCACTCTTTCCCTCTTCAGATTAACGACGGAGGATGAGCCTGAACAAAAAAGCACAAGCCCTGAGATGCCGCAGAACGGAGGAGATGACAGTCCCACGGTCGAGCGTTGCTTGCAGGAACGCTTCAGACATCGGGTTTCTCCATCACTGTCTATCACTCAGTGATTTTGTTGTTGTTGTTTAGTCGTTTAGTGTCCGACTCTTCGTGACCCCATGGACCAGAGCACGCCAGGCACTCCTGTCTTCCACTGCCTCCCGCAGTTTGGTCAAACTCATGCTGGTAGCTTCGAGAACACTGTCCAACCATCTCGTCCTCTGTCGTCCCCTTCTCCTTGTGCCCTCCATCTTTCCCAACATAAGGGTCTTTTCCAGGGAGTCTTCTCTTCTCATGAGGTGGCCAAAGAATTGGAGCCTCAGCTTCAGGATCCGCCCTTCCAGTGAGCACTCAGGGCTGATTTCCTTCCGAATGGAGAGGTTTGATCTTCTTGCAGTCCATGGGACTCTCAAGAGCCTCCTCCAGCACCATAATTCAAAAGCATCAATTCTTCGGCGATCAGCCTTCTTTATGGTCCAGCTCTCACTTCCATACATCAGTTAAAGTGGTACCCCAGGTTAAGAACAGTTTCAGGTTAAGAACAGACTTCCAGAACGAATTAAGTACTTAAGCCGAGGTACCACTGTATTCTAACCACACCACCACACGGGGTCTCTCGTTTTTACAGCTCCTGGCAGCAAACTAGGAAAGGATTCCTTCAGGCTTTCACAAGACTGTTGCAGAAATAGCGCTTTAGAGGGGAAATTGACTCTCAGGGGGCAAATCAGCCTTTGGGGGTCTCCTTCACCACAGCATCATCTCTCAAACTCTCTGCAGTTCATTTCCACTGAGAATTTCAGCCACAGCTGCATTTACGTCTGACCACATCTATTTGTTGACAACTAGTCAATACATAGGGTTCCTAATAATAGCATCGCTTTCCCCATCCATGTTAGCAATTAGATCTTCAAGAGGTTGGCAAGGCTCCCGGATCTCAAAAGACGAGTCAGGTGGGGAAAGAAGCTCCACGCAACTTTCTGAAAAGCTCTTCTGATTGACTTATCTTCTGGAGAACTGCCAAACGACACCTTCATGAGGAGACAAAACCCTTCTTGGGGGTATCTGTCTCACATAAACGAAGGGAGATATCATTTTAAACCATTATGTTGTAACACACTTTAAAAAAAACACAATAACTGTAACTGTGAACAAGACAAAGCCCTCAGTGCCATTTTCCCTTTTCTCTGCCATTCAGGATGCCAATTATAAGTAGGTTGGTTGTGCTCTGTTGACTTTATTGTATTATGTTTTTATACGCTGTAACCCACCCTGCCCTGCCAACCTAGCAGTTCAAAAGCACGTCAAAGTACAAGTAGATAAACAGGTACCACTCCAGCGGGAAGGTAAACGGCGTTTCCATGCGCTGCTCTGATTCGTCAGAAGCAGCTTAGTCATGCTGGCCACATGACCCGGAAGCTGTACGCCGGCTCCCTCGGCCAACAAAGCGAGATGGGCGCCGCAACTCCAGAGTCGGTCACGACTGGACCTAATGGTCGGGGGTCCCTTTACCTTTACCTTTAACCCACCCTGCAACCTTATGTAGAAAGGTGGGCAAGAAACACATCAAATAAGAATAGCAATAACAGTAACGCATCTTGTTGTTAGGCATGGCCCACTCCAGTGGCGTGTGGTCAGTGGACTAGGTCAGGGTCAGCAAGCTTTTTCAGCCATGGGCCAATCCACCGTCCCTCAAACCATGTGGTGGGCTGGACTGGACTATATTTTGAAGGGGGGAAAATGTGTATGAATTCCTATGCCCCACAAATAACCCAGAGATGCACTTTAAAGAAAAGGACACATTCTACTCAGGTAAAAACATGCTGATTCCCGGACCGTCTGAGGGCCAGATTGAGAAGGCGATTGGGCCACATCTGCCCTTGGGCCTTCGGTTGCCTACCCCTGGACTAGGGGGACTAGGCTAGTCCCCTAAACGTTCCCCTGGAGCCTCCTTCCCCAAGCCCAAGAAGCTTCTGTTTGGCTTAGGGAGGGAGGTGCGATGCTCCAAGGGGTCCCAGGACCCTCCTGCCACCCCCTCAAAGCCCGGCAGGCTTTAGGAAGGAGGAAGGAGGGCTCCAGCAGCCTGTCAGAGTGCTGGTTCCTCCTTCCCAAGGAGGAGAGAGAAATGCTTAAAGGAAAATCACCCTGGGGTGCAGACATGGGCGTAGCTAAGATTTATGTTGGGCGGGTAGGATTTATGTTTCGGGGGGTGGCGGCGACAGAACCAAGCTATCTGCGATGCCATTGGCCAGTTAGTTAAGTATCGGGCAGGAGATATAGAAGTATGATAAGCCACACCAACAGGTTAAAGAACAGTTTCTACCCGTGAGGCTGCTGAATGGAAGACAGCAACATTGCAGCTGACGTTCGGGGCTGGTGGTCGTACGACAGCACACAGAGTGTAACAAGGACTGAGAGATTGTGGGGGGGGAGGGGGGCTCGTTTAATCTCACTGTAAACAAGTGGTAAGGTAAAGGTAAAGGGACACTGACCATTAGGTCCAGTCGTGGCCGACTCTGGGGTTGCTGCGCTCATCTCGCTTTATTGGCCGAGGGAGCTGGCGTACAGCTTCTGGGTCACGTGGCCAGCATGACTAAGCTGCTTCTGGTGAACCGGAGCAGCGCACGGAAAGGCCGTTTACCTTCCCGCTGGAGCGGTACCTATTCATCTACTTGCACTTTGACGTGCTTTCGAACTGCTAGGTTGGCAGGAGAAACAAGTGGTACAGTGACAATAAAGTATTTCTACAGTGGTACCTCTGGATGCGAACGGGATCCATTCCAGAGCCCTGTTCACATCCTGAAGTAGATGCAACCTGTGTCTGCGCTTCCGCGGGTCGCGATTCGCCGCTTCCGCGCATGCGCATGATGTCATTTTGAGCGTCTGCACATGCGTGAGCGGAGAAACCCGGAAGTAACGCGCTCCGTTACTTCCGGGTCGCCGGGGAGTGCAACCTGAAAATGCTCAACTCGAAGCTACTTCAACCTGAGGTATGACTGTATTTCTATTTGTATTCTATTCTATTTCTATATTTCCAATCATGAATAACCCGTGGCTACGCCCATGGGTGCAGACTCTTTCCCCAGCAGGGTGGCTAGTTGGAAAAGAGGGCAGGGCTCTTTTAACAGTTGTGTAGAAAAGGGGGTTTCTGTTGGCGTATCTGTAAACGAAGCAGATATTATACAGGCATTCTAAGTCCCTAGTGCTCTTTCATCCAAAGAAACTATACAACTTCTCGTTGCTCAGGGAAACTAGGAGCAAACTCAGGGCATGTAAACTTTGCGGGAATTATTCGTTGACTTGTTGTCTCACTGGGCCCTACCTCATGCGGAATGGACAAAATAAGAAAGGACAGAGTTGCTTCTGGTTGGAAAGTGAAAGCGAATTCTAAGAAGTTGGATTGTCCCACTATCAGCTCGCATTATTCTCAGACAACCTGCTGGAGTGGGAGAACATTAAGTCTTCAAGGGATGGGGAAGCGGTCCTTCATCTAGGCCCAAGGAGGTAGACAACTTCAGTTTCAGATCAAGAATAACTCCCGGCTTGTCAGCTCTCTGATTTCCCTGTAATATGAGCTTCGAGTTGATTTGGTAAAAGATAGCAGCTAATGATTTATAGTGTGTTTTGATGGCATTACTGATTTGCAGAAAAACTGGAGCAACTAATCCCTGTTCTAATTACGTTTGCCAGTTTACACCTGGGGGAGAGCTTTGTGGTTCAACACCACTGAAGCATGGAATGCGATTTTAACGATGACGGGACAAGATACTACATGTACGCACCCCAGCTGAACCAGTTTCACACTGTCAAGTCGTGAAAACAGGCTTAAATTCTTGTGCTATGGTAGGGTATGGTTGAGATACAGCGAAAGCATAGGCTGTAAGTTACTTTTAAAGAATGCTACAATATACAATCTTGCTTTACTGCACAGGCAGGCAAGCAAGTTAGCAAATGTGACCCGACTAATCCGCACAGGTGCCAATTCCCTGGGGCCCTGGGTGCCCCAGCACACACAAAACTCCCCATGAAGGGACCAGGCACCCACAAATTTTGGTGCCAGGGCCATGCACGCTGTATGGCACCCACAGCCCCGGGCGTCCATGGTCGTGGGACCAAGCTGGTACTCCAGCTCATCCATAATAGTTCTGGCTCCATGTACAGATCCAGGAAAGCAGTAATGACATTACAGCGCCAGGCTACACTCGTTTACAGACTTGCTGCTTCTAGGACTTTTAAAAATAAATAAATACAAAGAGGAATTACAAGCTATCCTTATACAGTGGTACCTCGGGTTACATATGCTTCAGGTTACAGACTCCACTAACCCAGAAATAGTGCTTCAGGTTAAGAACTTTGCTTCAGAATGAGAACAGAAATCGGGCTCTGGCGGCGTGGCAGCAGCAGGAGGCCCCATTAGCTAAAGTGGTGCTTCAGGTTAAGAACAGTTTCAGGTTAAGAACAGACCTCCGGAACGAATTAAGTACTTAACCTGAGGTACCACTGTACTGTACAGACAATTTGAATCTGTGTAAAATACGTGTGTATGGAGAAAGGGGATTGTTGTGTACTAAGCTTGGATCCTAGAATAATAGGCAAGTAGGATCCTAGAACATAGCTGTCGACCTTCCCTTTTTGGGGGGGAAATTCCCTTATTCCAGCGCCATTTCCTGCTGCTTCCCACTGCTATCGCGTAGACACACTGCTATCCCGTAGACTGTTCCTGGGACAGGTGAGGCTGCTGATCCCTTATTTTCGAGGCTGCGGATCCCTTATTTTCAAATCTGAAAGTTGACAGCTATGTCCTAGAATGCAGCAACAGATTGGCTTGCAGGAAAAGACCAATCAGGCTCCAGGAGGAAGTTAATCAGCCTATTAGGCTGGTAGGATTGTAGAATGCAACAACTGATTGGCCTTCAGGAAAAGACCAATCAGGCTCCAGGAGGGAAGCAGAATCAGCCAATCAGACGCAACTCAACTACAGGACTCCGAGTATATTTCAGGGATTTCGCCTGCTGGTCCTCTCTCCAGCTGCCACACACGTGTTTGTGCATCTGCATAGAGGAGAAAATCACAGGGAAAGAGCCTTTGCATATATTTGCAATTCGTGCTCATGGAGACTTTAGCCTATGTAGAAGAACTAATCAATGTACAGAGGTCTGAGACCACCGCAATCCCAGTTCTCCTTTCATGCATGAATTGCACATGGATTTCAGTCATCTGCACGAGGCATTTGCAGGGCTGCAAACAAAGGAAATGCGACTTGGCTTTCATTCAGAGGCTTCCAAACTGTCTGCTCTCTTGGAGCCTGTCAAGTGGTGTCGTTCTAAAATCCTAGAAGATCTCAGCTTGTGAAGCAAAGCCTATACATAGCACCAGGGCTTCTGTTCTGCAAACGCGTTATTTCACAGACTTTGAAAAAGGGCAAGGGGGATACTCTACTTTTAGAAACATACACCCACCATTTTAACCTCTGGGGCTACAGTCAATTGCGAACTCTTAGATGGAATCTGTTAAGTTGTGGGTGAACATATCAGACGACACAGCGACTCTTCAAACAGCTCTTGGTTATTCACAGGCCAGAACAAAACTGAACTGAAGGGTTCAGCCAGCCTGCTTATATAGAGCTCCACTACAACGCAACAGTACCCACTTTCTGTAACTATCCAATCACTGGACGTCACTTTCAATCCCTTATTTGCATATGTGAACCTGAGTGAAAACTATCTACAGTATCCCCCTGCTGGCCCAGGGTGAAAACTTCAGTACATAACAGAATCCGCACTGGAATTAATGGAACTGAACCCATTCACACAACTGAGTGTGAGGTGACTAATTTTCCACTTGGACTCACAGCCTGTCTGAAAGCTAGACCAGAGGAGCATTAGGTTTATGTGCTTCTTCACTTCTCTTTTCTTCTTGTGAAGCTCCAAGGAGATCGCTTTGCCTAGCATTGTCCGCAGCAGGACAAATGGTGGCTAATTTAAACTATGGTTTGTTCAAACAAGGGACGCGGGTGGTGCTGTGGGTTAAACCACAGAGCCTAGGGCTTGCTGATCAAAAGGTCGGCGGTTCAAATCCCCGCGATGGGGTGAGCTCCCATTGCTCAGTCCCTGCTCCTGCCAACCTAGCAGTTCAAAAGCATGTCAAAGTGCAAGTAGATAAATAGGTACCGCTCTGGCGGGAAGGTAAACAGCGTTTCTGTGCGATGCTGATAGGTCAGAAGCGGCTTAGTCATTGTTAAGTTGTGGGTGAACATATCAAACGACACAGCGATTCTTCAAACAGCTCTTGTTTATACCGAGGACAGAACCGAACCGAACAGCAGAGCTCAGTCAGCCTGCTTATATAAAGCTCCAGAACAACATAACTGTAGCAACTTTCTAAAACTATCCAATCACTGAACGTCACTTTCGATCCTTCATTTGCATAACTATCTACAGTATCCCCCTGCTGGCCCAGGGTGAGAACTTCAGTACATAACAGTCATGCTGGCCACATGACACGGAAGCTGTATGCCGGCTTCCTCGGCCAATAAAGAGAGATAAGCGCCGCAACCCCAGAGTCGTCAGCCACTGGACCTAATGGTCAGGGGTCTCTTTACCTTTACCTTGTTTAAACAAGCCAAGAACAAGCCACGGTTTAGAATCCTAGCTTGTTTGAACAAACCGTGCTTTAACATCTAAACAAACCACTGTTCCCTGTGCAGAAAATGAAGAAGAAACTGGAGTTAGTTGAAAATGGAAGCAGGTGCTTCTGCTCTCCCCCTCACAACTGCACCAGGGAAGAGGGTATGGAGGAGTAGGCTCATGGCTGTAAAATCCCTGCATGGAGGGCTGGCCCATCCCAGTTTGCTGCCTGAGGTGAGACAGGAAGGTGCTGTATTCCCCCGCTGGGGTTAAGTTGCAGCGGCTTCTGTCGAGACCTTGCTGGAAGCCACTGCTACCCCACAGCCCCAGTGTATAGAATGGGACAAATCAGTCCCAATTAAGTTACATCTAATTGCGTTCAATGAGACAGCTAAAGCATGACTAACTTTCTCGAGATCCACATCCCCTCCGACATTACTCCAATGAAAATAGGGACATATTATTATTATTATTATTATTATTATTATTATTATACGCCACCCATCTGACTGGGTGGCCCAACCACTCTGGGCAAAAACATCATAAAACATTTAACATTCCCTATAAAGGACCACCTTCAGATGGCTCAGGGGTCACATAATATCCAGCCACTTTTGATTGATGGGGTCTGTGTGGAGAGGGTAACAACGTTCAGATTTTTGGGCATTGAATTACAAGAGGATCTGTCCTGGAGTGTCAACGCAAGGGGGCTTGTGAAGAAGGCGCAGCAGAGACTGTACTTTTTGAGAATTCTAAGGAAAAACCATCTTCCGCAGAAACTGCTGCTTGCCTTCTATCACTGTGCCATTGAGAGCGTGCTCACTTATGGCTTATGTGTGTGGTACGGAAGCTGTACTACCCAGGACAGGATGGGGATGTGCAGAGTTGTTAAGGCAGCAGAGAGCATTGTTGGCTGCCCACTCTCCACCTTAGAGCAGATTTATGCCACAAGGTGCCATAGGAAGGCACTGGACATAGTAAAAGATCCATCGCATCCTGGTCACTGTCTCTTCGAGCTCCTGCCGTCGGGACGGAGATACAGGACGATGAAGACAAGAACGAGCCGTCTTAAGAACAGCTTCTTCTCCAGAGCAATCTCGGCCCTGAATGGGAAGCCTGGACTTTGAAAGTCATCTAATCTTCCTTGCTGTACTATACTGTATTGTTTTAATTAGTGTTTTTATGGAGCAGTCAAGTAATTTCGTTGTCCCTGAGAGGGGGCAATGACAATAAAGATATTATTATTATAACTCCATACCCTCCAACATTTCTCTGATGAAAATAGGGACGTCCTAAGGAAAAGCGGGACATTCTGGGATCAAATCAGAAACCGGGATGGCTTCTGTAAATCCAGGACTGTCCCTGGAAAATAGAGGCACTTGGAGGGTCTGGATCTAGCCCAGTGTATTATCCTCCCCAAGCTACATTTTTATTCACTTTACCTGTGAGTGACTCTTAGTGAGCTTAACCTATGTTATATGAAACTGGGACTAAAATAGCAGGTTGACTTTCTCATGTGGTTGAGCTTGAGCTCAAGCTCACTGAATTCTGGTTGTATTTCTGAACAGCATAGCATACAGTTAAACAGAAAGACGCTGCTGTAGCATTCGCTTCCTGTTTTGCTTCCACAAAATATATGTAGAATATATGGTTATTGTGGCCAGAAAAACATATTCAAAGAATCGTCTCATAAACAAGGTTCCTACCATAAAATAATGGGAAACAAACTATTGGATTATGCTATTATGTCTAAACTGAAAAGCTATGTGAGACAGAAAGGAGGAACAAAGAGGAGGCAAATGTAGAAAACTGGTTACCTCTTAATTAATTGTTAGAGGACCAGAGGACAAATTTCAGTGGATGTTACACAGTAAGTCAATGTACTATGATTTATTTTGTAATTCTGCATACGGTCACAAATATTGTAATATTAAATCTTGTATATACGAGTACAGTACTATATATAATAAAAATCCAATTTTAAAAAGAAGGGATACAGGGACAATAACTCAGTGGCTCTGCTTTCGCCACCTTCCCTCTATGTCAATGAGTAAATGAGAACACAGATGAATTAACCCAGCTATTGCCTTTCTCGCCCATGGTGGCTGGGGAGGCAATTTACCAGCTATTCTTTCTCAAATCCGAATGTCTAAGTTGCCAAAACTATTATCACTAGGTGTCAGTGTGGAGTAATTTATTGCTCCCCTTTCTCAAGGGGGAAAAAACCATTTTCTGTATTTGCTAGAACACTAGACTGGTCTAGGTGGTCTGCAGAAATCTCTCTCTCTCTCTCTCTCCCTTCCTAATACCTAATCCATTCTGAAATATACTCGGAGTCGAGTGTGGATTTCATGCTCTTTATTCAGCTCATAGTGGTGAGGAGGAATGAAAGTTCACCCAAAGTATCTGCTTTATATACATTATTTACACAATGGGCTGCATGTAATTGGCTAATTCCGGGATTCTCCTGTAGGCCAATCAGGTCGCGGATTCACTTCCACCTGGAGCTGGATTGGGTGGCTCCTGCGGACCAATCGTACTGCTGCATTGTTATAGGACCAATCTGACTGCTGCATTTGGATCCTATTCAACTCGGTACATAACACATTCTAAACACTTTTCTCTCCTAGGACATCACAACCCATGTTGGAGAGAATAATATGCATGTTGTCAGAGCTGCCCAAGGTCCCAGCTCACAAAGGACCAACGCTGCTTCGTTGTTAAGTACAAAAGTCTTTATTGAAGTTCAGTTTCACTTCCAGAGCCGCAGCGCTCAGCTCTACGTCTCAACTGTCAGACCGCTGATGATCCCTCTGAATCTCCTCCCCCCGTACACCAGTTTAAGACCCTCGCCTTGCTCCACCTTTTCCGTTGCTCTTTCCTCCTCTGGGTCCGCCTGCCCGCCGGGGTCTCTCCCTTTCTAGCCTCTTCTGACGCTGATTCCCCTGAGCCTTCTCCCTCCCTCCAGCGGGCTTTAGGAGCTGGTTCCCCATCCGGGTCTCCTGCTGTCCCCCGCGCCTGCACATTTGAACTTGGCGCGCGCGCCCAGCCAGCAGCTTTCCTCCTGACCGTTTCACTGCTGCTGTCACTGCTTCCCCCTTCGGGGGGGCTAGCTGCAACTGACCTCCCCTCCATTCCCCCACTCTCCGATGGAGGCGTGGTCAGCCCTGACTCACCTCCTCTTCCCGCTGGAGGGGACGCTGGCCCTGACACATGTGACTCTTCCCCCCCACTACGCTCTGGTGGGGAAACTGGTCCCGATCCTCCACTGCTGCTTTGGGGTTCCCCTCTGGCTCCTTGTTTCTGGTGCGTCCCCCCTGGGACCCTCCTTGCTCTGACCATCGGCGCCCCCTTCTGGGAATCTTCTGATTCGCTGGAGAAGCTCATGGAATCTCTCGGGCCACTGTCATACTCCCCTACGCTTCCCTCGGATTCTTCCCCTTCGCTCTCCAATTCCTCTCTCCCCAGTGCTCCTGCTCCTGATTCCCTGACACATGTATTAATGAAAGTTTCCTCAAACACACATTACAGACGTTCACAATTGGAAATAAAAATAATATAAATCCTAAATGGATCCCCTTTTCATATACCTTGGGGGTGGATTAGATTTCTGCTGACCCCCCACTTCATCTGCAGCCCTCTGCAATATACCGAATTTTTTGCTCTATAAGACTTACTTTTTCCCTTCTAAAAAGTAAGGAGAAATGTGTGTGCGTCTTATGGAGCGAATGCAGGATGTGCAGCTATCCCAGAAGCCAGAACAGCAAGAGGGATTGCTGCTTTCACTGTGCAGTGATCCCTCTTGCTGTTCTGGCTTCTGAGATTCAGAATATTTTTTTTCTTGTTTTCCTCCTCCCAAAACTAGGTGCGTCTTGTGGTCTGGTGCGTCTTATAGAGCGAAAAATACGGTACCTCACACCATTCCCAAGGGACCCCCAACCTCTAGGAAGAGATTGGGAGGGAGGGACTTTAGTGGGAAAGGGGACCTGGAAAGCCCCATTCTGTGAACCTCCATAGTCCCTAAAATGACTGGTGTCTGCATAAAGACGTTATGGGAAAGAATGTTCCATTGATTTAAAATGAATTAATGTTCAGACAAGTGCGCTTACTGGCATAGCCACTGCCAGATACACAGCTCTGGCCAGGATGAAAGGCAAGCAAACCCCAGTCTGTGCCACACCGGTTTTGAGCTGGTGCAGTGATCAGGCCTGATCCTGTCAAGTAACAGCACTGGGGCTGGCTCTGGTTCCAGTGGATACTGTAATAAAAAATTTAAGGTCATATAAAATAAATGTTCATAAATGTACCAACCAAGCAGAAACATAGATATGTGGACCACACATCTGGAGCAACACAGGATCCTGTCAGGGGATCAGGAGCAGGAGCAATGGGGAGAGAGGAATTGGAGAGCGAAGGGGAAGAATCCGAGGGCAGCGTAGGGGAGTATGACAGTGGCCCGAGAGATTCCATGAGCTTCTCCAGCGAATCAGAAGATTCCCAGAAGGGGCGCCTATGGTCAGGCAAGGGGGGTCCCAGGGGGGACGCACCAGAAACAAGGAGCCAGAGGGGAACCCCAAAGGAGCAGTGGGGGATCGGGACCAGTTTCCCCACCAGAGCGTAGTGGGGGGGAAGAGTCACATGTGTCAGGGCCAGCGTCTCCTCCAGAGAGGGAGTCAGGGCTGACCACGCCTCCAACGGAGGGGAGGTCAGTTGCAGGTAGCCCCCCCGAAGGGGGAAGCAGTGACAGCAGCAGTGAAACGGTCAGGAGGAAAGCTGCTGGCTGGGCGCGCGCGCCAAGTTCAAATGTGCAGGCGCGCGGAACAGCAGGAGACCCGGATGGGGAACCAGCTCCTAAAGCCCGCCGGAGGGAGGGAGAAGGCTCAGGGGAATCCGCGTCAGAGGAGGCTAGAAAGGGCGAGACCCCGGCGGGCAGGCGGACCCAGAGGAGGAAAGAGCAGCGGAAAAGGTGGAGCAAGGCTAGAATCTTAAATTGGTGTCAAGGGGGAGGAGACTCAGACGGAGCATCAGCGGTCTAACGTTTGAGACGTAGAGCTGCGCGCTGCGGCTTTGGAAGTGAAACTGAACTTCAATAAAGACTTTTGTACTTAACAACGAAGCAGCGTTGGTCCTTTGTGAGCTGGGACCTAGGGTAGCTCTGACAACCGTCTTGAAACCATTTTGACTCCCAAACTGACCAAATGTTTTCTCTGCAAGGAGTGAGGGCAGGAATTGGGTAATAACCATTTCAAAGGAATGGCCAGACTACCAGGAAAGGCGATCAGATAAGGCATTATCAAATAACCTGGCAGACAGGAAAAACAACAACACTCAAATTTCTGTTGTAGACCACCTTTTCTGTGATGCAGGGGTGATGTCTGTGGGGGCTGGTCTTGAGCTCCAGGGCAGGGAATTTAAAATGTCTATATAAGGGCAGGCACACCTTTCTTCTGCGTCCTCCTCCTTTCCCGCATGTGAGGGGAGCACCCTGTTGCAACAGTTCAATAAAGATCAGGCTTGCGAGCTGCTTTGCTTATCAACACAGTGGTACCTCAGGTTACAGACACTTCAGGTTACGGACTCCGCTAACCCAGAAATATTACCTCGGGTTAAGAACTTTGCTTCAGGATGAGAACAGAAATTGTGCAGCAGCGGCACAGCGGCAGCAGGAGGCCCCATTAGCTAAAGTGGTGCTTCAGGTTAAGAACAGTTTCAGGTTAAGAACGGACCTTCAGAACGAATTAAGTTCTAAACCCGAGGTACCACTGTATTCTCTGGCTGGCCTCTGTTATTTTCTCCAACCAATGGAGAACCTACAAAGGACTCTATAAGGGCTCTTGTGTTCCCCATAAGAGAATAAGGGCAGATTTTTGCTTATTACAATACCAGGCAGGTTTCACCCCTCCTTGCGCCATTTTGGAGCTTTCCATGGGCAAAAGATTCCTGCACTGGAGGGGGCTGGACTAGGCGACCCTTGTGGTCCTTTTCAACTCTACGACTCTATGATTCATTGACTCTCACTGGCAATACTTCTGCCTCTGTGGGGCAGATCAGGGGTCTGCACTGAGCCTTAAAGGTTCTGCTATAACAAGTCAATATGCTCAGATTGTGAATGAACTATCCTTAGATGCTGCTTTGCAGAGAATTCTGTTTAACCATAAAGCTCATCTACTGGTTCAGTTTGTCTGTTGCTTGGGTGTTGATTTGAGTTTCATATTTTGAAAAAAGTGACTAAGAAGTGTAATATTGTATAATACATAAGTACAGTGGTACCTCGGGTTACAGATGCTTCAGGTTACAGACGCTTCAGGTTACAGACTCTACTAACCCACAAATAGTACAGTGGTACCTCGGGTTAAGTACTTAATTCGTTCCGGAGGTCCGTTCTTAACCTGAAACTGTTCTTAACCTGAAGCACCACTTTAGCTAATGGGGCCTCCTGCTGCTGCCGCACTGCGGGAGCACGATTTCTGTTCTCATCCTGAAGCAAAGTGCTTAACCTGAAGCACTATTTCTGGGTTAGCGGAGTCTGTAACCTGAAGCGTATGTTACCCGAGGTACCACTGTACCTCGGGTTAAGAACTTTGCTTCAGGATGAGAACAGAAATCGTGCTCCGGTGGCGCCGCGACAGTAGGAGGCCCCATTAGCTAAAGTGGTACCTCAGGTTAAGAACAGTTTCAGATTAAGAACGGACCTCCGGAACGAATTAAGTACTTAACCTGAGGTACCACTGTAAATAGCAAAAAGCGGTGCAGTCAAATATCTCATTTCCCTTACTTTTTGTCTCTCAAGCAGTGTCTTAAGCATAGCTGTCAACTTTTCCCTTTTCTTGCAAGGAATCCTGTTCAGAATAAGGGAATTTCCCTTTAAAAAAGGGGAAAGTTGACAGCTATGGTCTTAAGAGTGATATTTGGTCTCATAGCTTGCCTGAAAGTTTTGTCTATGTCAGTGCTGACAACTAGAAAGCTCACCAGATGGCCTGGGGCAAATTATTAACATAACCCACCTCACCGGATTGCTGTAAAAACAAATAAGATAAGCTTGCATTGTAAACCCACCTTGATCCCTTGGGCATGGGAGCAGGGAAGGGAGGGTACATGTTTTGATCACATTCCTTTCTTGCTCTTACTCTTTCGTTCTCCGTATTTAGAGGGGGGGGGGTGTTGTTGCAGGAAGAGAATAGAAAAGGCACAACTGTTTTGTCCCCGGATACTGGTAATAGCGCTCAATGTTCCTTTTATCAAACAACACATTTCTAAAACCTTACTCAGCAGTGGTGAAAGTTAGGCATTTTACCAAAGCTGAGATTCTCAGGAAGGCAAATTGCTGTGCCCTGTGCTGAATTAATTGTCATAGTCCCCCCATCCCTTTATTTCTCTTTTCCTGGAACCTGCCCTGAAAAGGTCTGTCTGAGGCCACTGCACTTTTTATAGAAGGGGAACTAATCTAGAATGTGCCAGTTAGACTGGTGACTGGGAGTGGCCGCCGGGACCATATAACACCGGTCCTAAAGGATCTACACTGGCACCCAGGACGTTTCTGAGCGCACTTCAAAGTGTTGGCGCCGACCTTTAAAGCCTTGAACGGCTTCGGCCCAGTATACCTGAAGGAGCGTCTCCACGTCCATCAATCAGCCCAGACACTGAGGTCCACCTCTGAGGGCCTTCTGGCGGTTCCCTCAATGCGAGAAGCCAAGTTACAGGGAACCAGGCAGAGGGTCTTCTTGGTAGTGGCGCCCGCCCTGTGGAACGCCCACCCATCAGGTGTCAAGGACTATACAACTTTCAGAAGACATCTGAAGGCAGTTTTTAATATTTGATGTTATATGATGTTTTTATATGTTGGGCGGGGTATAAATAATAACATTACAGTGGTACCTCAGGTTACATACGCTTCAGGTTACATACGCTTCAGGTTACAGACTCTGCTAACCCAGAAATAGTGCTTCAGGTTAAGAACTTTGCTTCAGGATGAGAACAGAAATCGTGTTCCGGCAGGGCGGGAGCAGCAGTAGGCTCCATTAGCTAAAGTGGTGCTTCTGGTTAAGAACAGTTTCAGGTTAAGAACGGACCTCCGGAACGAATTAAGTACTTAACCCAAGGAGCACGATTTCTGTTCTCATCCTGAAGCAAAGTTCTTAACCCAAGGTACTATTTCTGGGTTAGCGGAGTCTGTAACCTGAAGCGTATGTAACCTGAAGAGTATGTAAGAAGAGAAGAAGAAGAAGAGTTTGGATTTGATATCCCGCCTTTCACTCCCCTTCAGGAGTCTCAAAGCGGCTAACAATCTCCTTTCCCTTCCTCCCCCACAACAAACACTCTGTGAGGTGAGTGGGGCTGAGAGACTTCAGAGAAGTGGGACTGGCCCAAGGTCACCCAGCAGCTGCATGTGGAGGAGCGGAGACGCGAACCCGGTTCCCCAGATTACGAGACTACCGCTCTTAACCACTACACCACGCTGGCTCTCTGTAACCTGAGGTACCACTGTATTATTATTACAGTGGTACCTCAGGTTAAGTATTTAATTCGTTCCGGAGGTCCGTTCTTAACCTGAAACTGTTCTTAACCTGAAGCACCACTTTAGCTAATGGGGTCTCCTGCTGCCGCTGTGCCGCCAGAGCACGATTTCTGTTCTCATCCTGAAGCAAAGTTCTTAACCTGAAGCACTATTTCTGTGTATGTAACCCGAGGTACCACTGTACTATTATTATTATTAACAACAATATTTTGGCCCATGCTGCAAAGTAGCCCTTTGATATACTGCAGTGAGGAGCTACCTGCATTGGTTTATGTGCATTTGACAACTCCCAACCACATTCATTTTCTGCACTGAATCAAAGAGCATTTATCAATTGCATCTCCTTCTCTATGAAATGGGTATAGCACTTTGCACTTGGTCTCAAGTGGGACCTTAGTAGTTGTTGGAGAGCCATCGAAGTTGCAGCAGTTGTAATGCAGAACAAAGACCTGAGAGACCAGGGTTCAAAACCCCACTCAGTCATGGGTTACTTTGGTCCAGTCACTGTCTCTCAGATGAACCTACCTCAAAGGATGGTTGTGAATATAAAATGGAGAGTGCGAGAATCGTGAACACCACCTTGATCTCTTTGGAGAAAAAGATGGGGTATAAATGTAATCAAACAACAACAGATGGAGTAGGAAAAGTCGGGAGTGTGGCCTTGTCAGTTTTCAGGGCACAGCACTTAATGCTGAATGTATTAAGAGCCCTTCTTGCAGTTTTGATCTATTATTTTACTTGTCAGGCTGCTATTACCCAATAATTGCATTGCTGTTTTTTACAGAAAAATGTAATATTCCACAAGCTGCTATGCTCAAAGAGCTACATGGACAGCATTCTACAGCTCTTAATGATATGGTTGCAGAAAAGCTTGTCAATGGCAAGGACATGAACAAATTGGCTAAACATACGTTCAAAACTCATGGAACAAGGACCATTCGTTTGGATTTTGAATAACATTTGACAATAATGCTTTGTATTTTTCAATAAGCAACTAGTTATATTTCTTATATAACAAATTATATATGTATGGTTCCTCTAAATTATTTCATTTAATTTTAGAACTTTTAAAACAGCCTACTATGCACTCATATTGCCAATAGCAGATAGTGCACAACCTCCAAGTGTCCCTGTTTTCCAGGGACAGTCCCAGGCTGGTCTTTCTGCAGAGTTTACCATATATACTGATGGTTGTGTGCTGTGCTGTGCTGCTGAGTTACACCATAGACCGTATTGGCTCAAATATAAGCCGCACCCGAATATAAGCCGCACCTTTCAAATTCGGGGGGGGGGGGAGAAAAAGACAATACCCAAATATAATCTGCTCCCTTAAAATTCTGCAGGCACTCACACCCGTTCCGTTTTACTGTATGTCTGTTTCAGCAGCGATATGGTAAAAGCCCATTTTTGTAAGGTCGCGAATTTAAGCTGCACTTTAATTTTTTGGTGAGAATTTGGGGGGGGTGAGTGAGGCTTATATTCAGGCCAATACGGTACTTCGTTCTGTTGTGATGACATGGGTGGGGTGGTCACTGATGAGGGGTGGTAGTTATTTTTGAGTTTGTTTGCATCTCATTAAAGTGCATGGGAGCAGTGGCGTAGCGTGGGGGGTGCAGGGGGGGCCGGCCGCACCGGGCGCAACATCTGGGGTTAGGGCAAATCCATGGGTTAGGGGGCGCAAATCCATGGGTTAGGGGGCGCAAATCCACGGGTTAGGGGGCGCAAATTACTTGCCTTGCCCCGGGTGCTGACAACCCACGCTACGCCACTGCATGGGAGGAACCTTTTCTAATGCCAGATCTGAGTCTGGTGTAAGGTAAAGGTAAAGGGTAAAGGGACCCCTGACTATTAGGTCCACTCGTGGCCGACTCTGGGGTTGCAGCGCTCATCTCGCTTTATTGGCCGAGGGAGCCGGCGTACAGCTTCCGGGTCATGTGGCCAGCCTGACTAAACCGCTTCTGGCGAACCAGAGCAGTGCACGGAAACGCCGTTTACCTTCCCGCCGGAGCGGTACCTATTTATCTACTTGCACTTTGATGTGCTTTCAAACTGCTAGGTTGGCAGGAGCAGGGACCGAGCGACAGGAGCTCACCCCGTCACGGGGATTTGAACCGCCGACCTTCTGATCAGCAAGTCCCAGGCTCTGTGGTTTAACCCACAGCGCCACCCGCGCTGTGAAAGGGAATTGGATCTGTCATGTGTGTCTCTGCTCTTTGCCACCCATGTCCTGCCCATGACTCCACCCTTTCCATCACAGTATCTTCGCCAGTTAAACCACTCTGCCCGCGGACTAATTCTGCAGTCATATCTGGTGTGGTGAGGCTTCCATGGCACCCCAGCTGGTGGATCTTTAGTATAGGATTGGGGCTTAATTATCAAGTAAATGTCTTCTTTTCTAGCATGTGATAAATTCAATTGGAGTTAAAGCAGCCTAGTCCTACCCATTTTATTGAGAATGAAGCGCTTTAAGAACACAGAGAATGTCTTGGGTGGATTTGTGGGTTATCCTGATGATTCAAGATGAAGCATCATGTTCTGTTGCCTTTCGTTTTGACAGAATATAATTGCCTCCTTCCCCAGGAAATTAGGAGAGTCAAAGAATAAAAAAAAGATTTTCCAAAGAACTGTTAATTTTACAAGTAAATCATGAACACATGCTCAAGGAAGAAGAAAGAAGTAGTGAGTGGAAAATGGCTTACACCTACATTTTAGAAGAATTTGTGACTTTAGCTTAATAAAAAATAGTTCTAATTGTGACAAAGCAGTAACCTGGCTCACAGCTTGGGCCTTCTACTTTGTACCAGAAGATACTAAAGGGCACGGCAAGTAAATTATTTATTTATTTATTAATAATTTATTTACAACATAGTCCACAACACTCATACACACAAAGAAACCCACCACCATTGACAATACAATCATCAAAATTAAACTCCTATCCCCTCACACAAAGAGAACACAACACAAAAATAAAAGCCTTTATCCTGTAAATGGCCTCCTTATTTACTTCTTGTATAAAGGTAAAGGTAAAGGTACCCCTGACCAACAGGTCCAGTTGTGACCGACTCTGGGGTTGCGCGCTCATCTCGCTCAAGAGGCCAGGAGCCGGTGCTTGTCCGAAGACAGTTTCCGGGTCACGTGGCCAGCATGACTAAGCCGCAGCTGGCGAGCCAGCACCAGCGCAGCACACGGAAACGCCGTTTACCTTCCCGCTAGAGAGCGGTCCCTATTTATCTACTTGCACTTTGGGGTGCTTTCGAACTGCTAGGTAGGCAGGAGCGGGGACCGAACGACAGGAGCTCACCCCGTCGCGGGGATTTGAACCGCCGACCTTTCGATCAGCAAGTCCTAGGCACTGTGATTTAACCCACAGCGCCACCCGCGGTCCCAGTATACTTCTTGTATACTGTTTCTTTTATATGTGATTATTACAATTTTTCCTAGTTATGATTTAAAAAACCGCAAAGTCTCCTGTAGAAGTTAATCGAAACAAGTCCGGGTATATATTTGGGGGGACTGTTTGGTAAAGAATTCTCTGCATTTCCCCCATTCTTTTTGAAATTCTTGTCTGGATTGTCCCCTAACTGCCTCTGTTAATCTGGCCAGTTCAGTATAATCTAATAATTTATCCTGCCATTCCTTTTTTGTTGGCACAAATTCTTTTTTCCAATTTCTGGCAATTAAGGTCCTTGGGGCGTGGCAAGTAATTGATTTAGTGTTGCAGATGGCAAACTCAAAGGAACATTGCAGGCAAGCTGGTACCTCTTTCATGAAATGGAAACCAAAATCAGGGATATTACCATAACCAAGGACCATATACACAGAATGCAATGGCTGTTCTTTCTTTTGCGATGGGACATATTTTCGGAAATACAGTTTGTTCACATTGCCATAGGAACATAGATAATAACTTACTCAATTACTGTGTCTCAGAGGTCTCCGATAAAGTTTTTATATTCGTCTAAACGCTGCAGGATAAAGCATGAAAGATGCTCAATTTATTTGAAAACCAGACTTGTGTAAAAAGGCAGCTCTACTCTCCTTCATCTTGCTGAAGTTTCCATTTCAGGGGATGTAATTTGGGTTTTGCTATACAGCTAGCTAATATGAAAGTGCAGCCTTTAATTTTTAATTAACTTATGCAATAACTTCCACCATGACTCAAACACCCATTATCAAGCTTTAAAACTGAAATGTCATTCTCCCAATAGGATAACTTTGCAGATCATTTCTTTGCCATGCTTTTGAGACGTCTCACTCGAAGACAAATTTTGTGCAGTGCCGTTCAGCATATACACAGTACTGTACAAAAATGTAAGCAAAAGAAACTACAAAAGAGTTGCAACAGCTGAAGCTAGGATTTCCTAGTAAATGAACAAACTCTGAACCCACAAACAGTGCAATCCTATAGATATTAGCTTAGGTTCATTGAGTTTCCTGTTCCCAGGTAAGCATGCATAGGATGGGAGTCTTGCTAGCGCAAAACTTCTTGCTTATATCACAGGGATAGATCCTAGATTGGTTTTTGGGATTCAGTACACTGGAAAGTCTTTCAGTTTCTCTTAAATTAATTCTCTTAAATTAACACTACCACCCCATTGCAAGTAAGGCCAGTTTGTGCTAATGGTGCACAGTTTTTGCTGCATGCTGTACAGATATTCAGTGTGCTTGGTCTTTTACAGCCACAAGCAGACCTGGTGAGGCTGTTGGGATGCGACCATGCCCAGTGAGTTTAGAGAGACATGGCCAAGTTGTTATGGTTTCCTCCTCATCCTCTTCCCTTGCAAAGGCATTGTGGACACTTAAGCATGACAGTTGCACAGATACTTAAAGGTAAAGGTAAAGGGAACCCTGACTGTTAGGTCCAGTCGCAGACGACTCTGGGGTTGTGGCGCTGATCTCGCTTTACTGGCCAAGGGAGCCGGCGTACAGCTTCCGGGTCATGTGGCCAGCATGACTAAGCCGCTTCTGGTGAACCAGAGCAGCGCACGGAAACGCCGTTTACCTTCCCGCCGGAGCGGTACCTATTTATCTACTTGCACTTTGATGTGCTTTCAAACTGCTAGGTTGGCAGGAGCAGGGACCGAGCAACGGGCGCTCACCCCGTTGTGGGGATTCGAACCGCCAACCTTCTGATTGGCAAGTCCTAGGCTCTGTGGTTTAACCCACAGCGCCACCCGCGTCCCCGCACAGATACTTAGCACCCATCAAAACTGAGAGGCATCTTAGTTCAGAATTGCTTATACGTTGGGAGAAAAGTTGTGTGGCCTTCAACCGTTCAAACGTTGTGTGGCTATCTCTCTAGCCTCCTCCTTTGCAAAGAACGAGTGAACATTTGAACAGTTTTATTAATACTTAATAATTATCCTGTTATTGGTGCGTCTTAGCTTGGTTCACACTGGGTCCCTGTTGTCACAGTTTCCAGTGTAGTTTCATGCCACAACCATATATTAATCAGAGGAAAGAACCATTGAATTCCCTGGGGATCACTCTCAGGTTCAGGCGTACCTTGGTTGTCGAACGCCTTGGTACTCAGACATTTTGGCTCCCGAACGCCGCAAACCCAGAAGTGAGTGTTCCAGTTTGCAAATGTTTTTTGGAAGCCGAACGTCCGACGCGGCTTCTTATTGAGTGCAGGAGGCTCCTGCAGCCAATCAGAAGCTGCGCCTTAGTTTTTGAACCGTTCCTGGAGTCGAATGGACTCCCGGAATGGATTAAGTTTGACAACCAAGGTTCGACTGTATGTCATGATTAGGAATTAGGAGCATCAGAGATAAATGGCACGAGCATGCACAGAGTGCACTTGTCTGACCAAATATGTTTGACGATTCCAGAACATCCATTGCTGGCCAAAAAGAAATGGGTGTCCCAGGATGCCTTTGAGGAAGCGGCTGGGAATCGTGCGAGGGGTACTGCTATTGTACTCATGCCCTGCTTGTGGACTTCCTCATAGGCACCTGGTTGTCCACTGTGAGACGAGACATAGACCTGATAGACATAGACCTGATAGACACAGTCTGATCCAACAGGGCTCTTCCTATGTTTCTGTGTTCAGAAACGTAATTAGGGCATAGCTGTCAACTGTCCCTTATTTGGCGGGAAAGTCCCTTATCCCAGCGCCGTGTCCCGCTACTGTCCCTTATTGATGATGTCCCTTAAATTTCCCGGGTTTCAAAGGAAGCAGCTCCTCTCCCTCCCTTCCTGCTGGCAAGCGAGGAGGGAGGCTCCAACTGTGTTGCTTGGCTGCCCGGTCTGCCCCCCCCTCCAGCCTCCTCTCACCAGCCTCGGCCCCCGGGAGCCCCTCCCTGCCGGGACTGGCGGGAGCCTCAGGCCCTTCCACTGCCATCCTCCTCGCGGCCACCGAACTGAGCATCTCTGCCAGGGGCCTCCCCTCTGCCCGTCACCGCCGCTCCCACTCTTGCTAGGCCGTACTGCGGCTGCGCCGCCGAAGGACCTGGATGAGATGGGCAGCCTGGCATGGTCTATGAATTGATGAGGAGCCTTGAGAGGAGAGTGAGGGTAACCATAGAGAAAGCAGTTCAGAGAGAGGAGGAGGAGGCGCGGGCAAGTGTTCCAAGGGCTACAAGGGAAGGACCGCAAGCACTTCTCCCATAGATTTGTAGTGGTAGACTAGCATAGATGGTCTGATCTGTGGGTTTACTTCAGGTGCTATTCCCCCCCCCCCCGCCTGATGGAACTGAGAGCTGCAGATGGAGCATGAGATACAGAACTGCAGCAGCATCTTCGTAGCTTGGACTTCGTTTTGCGTGAAAAGTGGTTGCTGCTTGTAGTTATTTAATTGCAGTGTTTCATCGGCTGGTGTCTTGAGCAGCAACCTCTGGAAACGAAGGGCTAAAAACCGGCACTGCTGTCCAAAATTATCTGGTCCCTTTTAACTGGTTGACTAAAATCCCTTATTTTGGCTGCTGATCCCTTATTTTCAAGGCTGCTGGTCCCTTATTTTCAAATCTGTAAGTTGACAGCTATGAGTCAGGGTTTCCAGAGCGAGACTCCAAGCAGGCTTGAACTGCAGCCCTCTTCACTTTGAGAAATGCAGCAGCGGTGTGTACCTATCACACCCGGCAACGGTTTGTCACATGCTCAGCCCACCCTTCACCCAACAGCTCAAACCTGTTCGGTGGTTTTGGCGAAGATACAGCAAACCAGCCCAAGGTCACCCTGCGGGCCAACCCAAGCTCTGCAATGCAACCACAACCCCTCCCCTCCCTCATACCAGTAAATACTTAATTACCACTACGTAAACCTGCTGTTTAAGAGTTGTCGCCTTCTTCCCCCCCCACCCCACTTTCTCTACCTTTAACAGTTGCCTGAAAGACAGATACTTTGGCTGTGAGCCCTGGAAGATCTGCTCTCTGC
Organism: Podarcis filfolensis; assembly: GCF_964270895.1. Classification (NCBI taxonomy): domain Eukaryota; kingdom Metazoa; phylum Chordata; class Lepidosauria; order Squamata; family Lacertidae; genus Podarcis; species Podarcis filfolensis. Next base: position 13,852,246 of record NC_139614.1, read on the forward strand.
CTTACGGGCTTTTTTCCTTCCTGGCCTGGGAGGGCAGAGCCCTGACTGACTCCAGCCACAAAAAAGAAGGCTACTGAACAGACTCTTGGCCTGTCGTTATGGCTGCTATTGATCTTTTGTAACTTTATTTCAGCTCTTCTTATAAATGATGTGGAAATTGTTCAGTTTGGCTGTGCTCTTTTTGATGTATGTTTCAGTTTGGTTGTGTGCTTTTTGATGTTTCCTTTATTGCTGTGAGATGAGCATAGCTGTCAACCTTCCCTTTTTTTGCGGGAAATTCCCTTATTCCAGCGCCGTTTCCCGCTGCTATCCCAGATTGTTAGATAGACTGTCTCCGGGACAGGTGAGGCTGCTGATCCCTTATTTTCAAATCTGAAAGTTGACAGCTATGGAGATGAGCGCCACAACCCCAGAGTCGTCCGTGATTGGACCTAATGGCCAGGGGTCCCTTTACCTTTACTTTACCTTTGCTTATGTTTGTATTTATGTGATTTCCCCCCCCCCCCCTGCAAGTCTCCTTGAGCATGGGTTGAATTACGGAAAGGCGGCATACAAATAAAATGATGTATGTATGTATGCCAGGGGTGCCAACTTTAATCAGATATTAGGGGAGGGGGACGACAAATAAGCCCTGCCCATAATTGATCACATGACAGGGAACACACCCACAATTTGAATGACAATGTCCATCAACCTGGGGGAGGGCCCTCACATATTTTATTGGGAGGGGAGCAAAGGGACCTCAGCCTCCTAGGAGCTGGCTTTTATGTATACAGTGGTACCTCAGGTTAAGTACTTAATTCATTCCGGAAGTCTGTTCTTAACCTGCAACTGTTCTTAACCTGAAGCACCACTTTAGCTAATGGGGCCTCCGGCTGCCGCCGCGCCCGATTTCTGTTCTCATCCTGAAGCAAAGTTCTTAACCTGAAGCACTATTTCTGGGTTAGCGGAGTCTGTAACCTGAAGCGTATGTAACCTGAAGCGTCTGTAACCTGAGGTACCACCAGTGGCGTAGCGTGGAGGGTGCAGGGGGGGCCGGCCGCACCGGGCGCAACATCTGGGGGTTAGGGTTAGGGGGCGCAAATCCACGGGTTAGGCGGCGCAAATCCACGGGTTAGGGGGTGCAAATTACTTGCCTTGCCCCGGGTGCTGACAACCCACGCTACGCCACTGGGTACCACTATATATTCCAGGGGTGCCAACTTGAACCAAATATTGGGGGGGGGGCAGGTAAGCCCCGCCCTGCATAATTGATCACATGACAGGGAACACACCCACAATTTAAATGACAATGTCCATCAACTTGGTGGGGCAGCCCCCTCAAATTGGGAGCGGAGAGCAAAGGGCCCCTAGGAATTGGCTCCTAGGTAGATATGCTAAGCATCTCCCCCCCCCCCATTTTATTGGGAGTTACTGAGTGGTTTTTGTTTTTATTTCGATTGTGTGTTTTGTGCGTTTGTGTCCAGATTTTATCCTGTGAATCAGCGGGTGTAGGGCGGTATAATAATAATAATAGGGATGATGATGGTGATGAATTCGAGCACACGTCTGTGGCGGGAAAAGGTACGTCGGGAAGAGGACGTCCTCCTCGGCTCCTACAGGCCAACCAGCGGGCCCAGCCGCCCTGGCGGCCCCTCAGAAGCGGGCGGCGCCTGTCACCTCCCGGCGCTGAAGGGAGGCAGGAGGCGGAGAGGGAGGCGGCGCCCCTCGAGCCTCCCTCCCGCACCCTTCCCATGATGGCGGCGCGGCGGCGGCGGCGGCGGCCGGGCCAGCGAGCAAGGGAGGCGCGGCTGCGCAGAGGTGCCGCCCCCCTCGCCTCACACTTGAGCGAGCGCGCGAGCGGCCTCTGAGGCGGGCGACGGGCAGCCGCTGCTTCTGCCTCCGCCGCCTCTTTCCTCACGCGACGACCATGGCGGGAGCGGCGGGGCCGAGGGCTTGGGCAGCGGCTGCGTTCCCCGGCAGAGCGGTACTGGCTTCCCCGTCGTCCTCTCCCTCGCCCGTCGTTCTTCTGAGGGACTCGCCGCGGCGGAGGCAGCGCCGCCTCAGCGCCGGGCCCGCCCGCTGAAAGCCGCGGCGGCTCTTCTCCCTCAGCTGCCGGGTCCGGGGAAAGGAGCGAGGGCGGCGCGCTTTCGCCTACCCCGCCCCGCGCAGGGAAGCAGCCGAGCCTGAGAGGAACCCAAGCCAGACGGCGACGGCGAGGGAAGGCGGGCCATGGGCGCCAAGCAGAGCGGCCCGGCCGCCGCCAATGGCCGGACCCGGGCTTACTCCGGGGGGGACTTGCCTTCCAGTAGCGGCGGCGGCGGCGCGAACGGGCGGCCGGCAGGCGGCGCGGCGAGGTACTCGCACCTGGCCCCGGGAGGGCAGCACCACGCGGGGCCCGGCGCCTCGGGCAGCGGAGCGGCGGCGGCGGCGCCCCGGAGCAGGTCTCTAGGCGGGCCGGGCGCGTCCGGGGCTCGCGCGGCTCATTCTGCCTTCAACATCCCCAACAGCAGCGGCCTCTACGGCTCGCAGGACTCGGTCAGCAGCACCCCCGAGGAAGGGGGCAGGGAACGGGCCGCGGCCGGAGGAGGAGGCGGCGGTGCTGGAGGAGGACACGGCAGCGGCGGGCCCCGGCTCGTCATCGGCTCGCTGCCCGCCCACCTCTCGCCTCACCTGTTCGGAGGTAAGGAGAACGCGGAGGATGGGTGCACACGTGTGGATGGGTGGATGCGTGAAAGAGAGGAGCGAAAAGGGGAGCCGCGGCGGCGGCCGGGGGTCGGTGCAGCGCGAGGCTCTGAAGGAGATCAGCGTCGTGGGTTCGAGCACATAGATGTTTGCATTGCAAAGGGGGTTGGGCTGGATGACCCCCGAGGGCCCTTCCGACTCCTACGATTCTTACAAAATGAGAGTTGACAGGATCGTAGAGTTGGACTGGACCCTGAGGATCAACTAGTCCAGTGCAGGAATATGCAGCTGCTCCTTACCGGGATCGAACCTGCAACCATGGATGTAGCCAGGATTTTTTTTGGGGGGGGCAGACCTTTGTCAGGAGTGCCAGATCCTCAGTTAGTTAAGCATTTTTTTCTTTATTTGGGGGAGCAGCTGCCCCCCCCCCCATGTTTGCAACCTTGGCTTCTCAGCACCATGCTCTAACCAACTGAGCTAGTGCTTAGTCTAGACCAGTGGTTCCCAACCTTTTTTTGGCCATGCCCCACCTAAGCATCTCTAAAATCCTGATGCCCCCCATATAATTCTTATTATTCTAAAAGTGAACTTCTATTCACGTGGAGGAAGCCTAAAAGACCATTCACTGTTAATAACTCATTCTCAAATTGCCCCCCCCCCCAAAATCAAATTGCCATCCCGTAGGGCGTGTGCCCCATGTTGGGAACCAAGATTCTAGAGCGACATTTCTCACCCTCCCATGCCCAAATGTGCTTGATTTTTGAGAGTGGGGGACTGCTAGTTTGGTGACTATTAGTTAGGGCTTCCTGTGACTTTGTGCTTGCTGTTTTGACTGTACATCTTCTCTCTAAACGCCACTGGTGGTAGAGCCACCCTACCCACATGTGTGTTGTAGTGGATAAAGTGCTGAACCATGGACACCCAGGTTGAAATCCTTTATCAGCCATGAAGCTCACTGGCTGACTCACCACCTGACCTACCACGCAGGGTTGTTGTGAGGAGGAAATGGAGAGGGTGAGAACCCCCTTGAGCTCTTGGGAGGAAAGGTGGGGTATAAATGTAGCTGTCATAGGATTGTAGAGTTAGAAGGATCATCTAGTCCAACCACCTGCAATGCAGGAATCTCAACCGAAGCATCCATGGCAGATGGTCACCCAGCCTCTGCTTGGAAACTTCCAAGGAAGGAGAGTTCACCACCTCCTGAGGGAGTCTGTCCCACTGTTGAACAGCTCTTACTGTCAGAAAGGTCTTCCTCGCGTAATCTCCTTTCTTCTAAAGTGAATCCTTGGTTGGAGTTCCCAGCCTCCTAAGCAGAATAAAACAAGCTTACTCCCATCTTCCATGTGACAGCCCTTTAGATACTGGAAGGTGGTCTCCTCCGTCTCCTCCTTACCATGTAAATGTATACAGAGGAGTTGTAAGTCCACTTGACAAACAGTAGCAAGGTTTCTATTGTGGGGGATAAGGCTGCTGCTGGTTCCATATATGATTTGGAATAAAACCCACAGAAGTCAGTAGGGCTTGCTTCCTGTTAAGATTGGCCAGGTTTGCAGACTTAACAGCAGCACAGCTCTATGCATGTCTGCTTTGAAGTTTCACTGAGTTGAGAGAGACTCGCCCCCCAAGTAGGTGTGCCTAGGATTGCAGTTTAAGACAGTAATCCTACGCATACATAGTAGGGAGCAAGGTCCATGGAATTTACTTCTCAGCAGATGTGTGGAGGGTTGTTTGTGTTCTCACCTAATGGCAAGGTGCTTTGCATGGATTTTGCTTGCTAACTTCATCTGAAGAATGCTGCAAAGTTTCACTGTTTCATCGACTGATGTTCTCCTTTTTGTGCTTCACATATAACACAACGTTACAAGGTGGGCAGGGGTGTATCTCACAGATTTTTGCTCCTTCCTGCTTCTTTGAAGTAACTACTGAGAAGTTTTCTCTTAAATTCAGCAGATTAGGAAAATTCTTTTGCTCTCTGATCAGTGTGTTCTTCTGCTTTGTTGGTTTGGATTTTAAAATGCCCTTGAAACAGGAACTGGAAAAACTAACTTTCAGCACTATACAATACCGCAAGTATTTATTTGGCCCACAACTTCAATAGCTGTTAGTAGTTCTATAAATTTTCCTGCCAACCATTTATATAATTAGGACTTAATTGGATAATGTATTTGCACATCCATGCAGTGTATTTAAATCTGACCAAAGTCTCTATTTAGATGCTGATGCAAGAATAGAAGCAGTTTGTTTCTAATTTTATGTTAATGAATTCGGGGGGTGTTTACAATTTTTTATTTTAAAAGGTTTTATTGGAGTTGCAGCAGATTTGAAACAAAGTTTCTGTTCATAGGCAAAAACATTCAGATGGGGCAAGAGCAGTTCTAGTAACAAAAGTTGTACACAGATCTAATTCTGCAGTGTAATTATATAGAAGTGTAAACTATTGAAAAGAGGGTAAAATTGAAGATAGTGAAAGATAAAAACTAATTGTGCCATTTTACAACAAAATCTTATGTGCATATATACGGTACTTGGAATGTAATCCAATTGAGTTCAATAGGAATTCAGCTTAAAAAGAATATTGGTTTTTAAAATCTACAAGGTAGCTTGTTATAATTAATATGACATTAATAAGAATAGGGCAAATTTTGGTTCCGAATTCATGCAGAAAGACTACATTTTCTTGCAGTCCTATCTTTATAACAGTTCACCTAGCCTGGGGATGGGTAACATGTTGAACCAGTGAATCTATTTGGTTGTGTCTCTGGCTTTTAATGGTGCTGACCTGTGTGAGGTCTCTAAAACCATGATTGTGTGTTGAGGAGTCTGTGAGAAGCCTGTATGATAGCAGTCTTGTGTAGGCTTGCATAGGAGAAGCAGCAAGGTGCTTGTTTCATCTTGTGAGCAAATAGGATGATGCAAAATTCATGAGACACCCTTTTCAAAACTGTGGGGTTCCTAGGATGGTAGGTGCAACTGGCCGGGTCAGTGTTGCAGCTATGTTTTAGGAGATACCCCTGATCAACATCCTAATGTCCAGAATGCTTTTTCTTTTTTTAGAAAGAGAAAATATATAACCAGAAAATTAATAATATAATATAATACTTAACCCACCAAAATTGGGCAATCTGTATAGGTAGGCAGTCTTGCTCTGTGCAGTGAGCTGCTTCGTATTGTAGTGCTTTGAGTTTCAAGGTTTCCCTTCTAATAAAACTTTGGAATGTAATTCTGTACATGTATATGCAGAAGTACCATTTAATTCAATAGGACTTACTCTCAGGTAAGAGGTATAGGACTGCAGACCGAGGGTTGCTTATTTTAATGTAGTATATCCTGTGCTTTCCCTGTATGCATAAAATAAACGATCAAAATGTAAGAGTTTCAGACAGCAGCTTTTATGCTTCTTAGCTATAACATAACTGTTTTCTTGTAGTTTTCGGGTGAATTGAACTGCTTCAATGATGTGTAAATAACTGCTTCTTAGGATATCTTGTTACTGGAGATATCCTTATTTTAAAGCTTTTGATAAGTGGAATAGGATTGTTCAAAAGTAGATCGGATGAAAAGCCTTTTCAACATCTGCTGACCACATACATGTGACATAGTTATTCAATAGATAGATTCTAACGTTGGCTGCCTGGCTGTATGAAGACAAGCAATTTAGAATTCCACTTGCGACTGTGGTAGTACATGAAGGCTCCAATCTGATACTTAGGAATAGAATTCAAAGTAGAAGTCTCATTGAACTCGATGGGGCTTCTGAAACAACGTGTTTAGGATCTTACTGTAAGCCTATGTTCGAAGGAGCAGTTTTATACAAACCCTTCTATAATAAAGTGATACGTGTGTAACTCGTATTAGAGTGTTTCTGTCAGATTATTATTTTCTGCATTGAATAAAAGTTCTATAATTTTCCTCAATGTGTGTGGAGCAGCTTTGCCATGGAGGATTCCCCATTTCGAGGGACGAGTGTAAGGGTGTTTGTTTTTAAATTTGAGCTGGGAATGGAAAGGGCAGGGGGCACTACTTCTTACTACTTAGAATCAGCAGTATCCTGTATCAAGGGAAGTTGTAGTGCTTTCCTACATATTCACAGATACAGTATTGTGATTACTGTATGAGTATAATTGTGCAAGTACCACAAGCATATGCTCATGCTTTTTATGGAACTTCACATCTTGCAATTTAGATGTTACTGCACCCATGTGAGCCCTCTGAAAAGCACTTCCTTTTTGTGGAAACAGTCGCATTTTAATGAAACTGGTGCCCTAGTACTAACATTTATACAATAGCATAGCAGTGCCTATTCCCTGCAAGGGAGTAAGAATGAAATAGGCCTTTAGGCCTTCCTTAAAGAGAGCAAATAATTGAAGTTATGCAGGGCTTTTAGAAGAAATAGAATTGGAAAATTTTCTAACGCCCCAAAGAATGATCTAATTTAGCATGCTTATTTTACTTGTATTTTATCAACAAAAGCTACAAAGTTTGAAACTGCTAAGCTTTCCTAAAATTTATTTGCAGTTGGCATCTATTCATTGTTGCTATTGAATATAAGAATCAGAAAATTTTCCACAGAAAAGTAAAGGACTGGAAAAAGATTTCACTCCACGTCACAGAAAAAATGTATTCAGACAAGATAAAACTGCAAGTTTTCCCCCAAATTTTTTAAATTAAGCTCTTCTCAGTCTAAATAATAGTAGGGTTTCAACTTTTTATTCTAATTAAACAGTGCCTTTATTAAACTTTTGTACCCTTGTGTAAAGGAGATGTGAAAGAATCCTAATGGGAATAATGCATTTTACACTTCTCTGAATGGGAGTATTAACCTATGTAATAATTTTCATCAATGTGTAAAATAAATCAGCACCTGTCAGGGAATCAGGAGCAGGAGCACTGGGGAGAGAGGAATTGGAGAGCGAAGGGGAAGAATCCGAGGGCAGCGTAGGGGAGTATGACAGTGGCCCGAGAGATTCCATGAGCTTCTCCAGCGAATCAGAAGATTCCCAGAAGGGGGCTCCGATGGTCAGGGCAAGGGGGGTCCCAGGGGGGACGCACCAGAAACAAGGAGCCAGAGGGGAACCCCAAAGCAGCAGTGGAGGATCGGGACCAGTTTCCCCACCAGAGCGTAGTGGGGGGGAAGAGTCACATGTGTCAGGGCCAGCGTCTCCTCCGGAGGGGAGGGAGAGTGAGTCAGGGCTGACCACGCCTCCATCGGGGAGTGGGGGAATGGAGGGGAGGTCAGTTGCAGCTAGCCCACCCGAAAGGGGAAGCAGTGACAGCAGCAGTGAAACGGTTAGGAGGAAAACTGCTGGCTGGGCGCGCGCGCCAAGTTCAAATGTACAGGCGCGCGGGACAGCAGGAGACCCGGATGGGGAACCAACTCCTAAAGCCCGCCGGAGGGAGGGAGAAGGCTCAGGGGAATCAGCGTCAGAAGAGGCTAGGAAGGGCGAGATCCCGGACCCAGAGGAGGAAGGAGCAGCGGAAAAGGTGGAGCAAGGCGAGGGTTTTAAATTGGTGTACAGGGGGAGGAGATTCAGAAGGGTCATCAGCGGTCTAAAGCTTGAGACGTGGGGCTGCGCGCTGCGGCTCTGGAAGTGAAACTGAACTTCAATAAAGACTTTTGTATTTAACAACAAAGCAGCGTTGGTCCTTTGTGAGCTGGGACCTTGGGCAGCTCTGACAGCACCTTATATCTCTTATTCTTTGGGACCAATATGATAAAAACAGTTTGTACTTTCAGTAAGTCAGAGGGCACAAGAGTGCTCTTTTAGTTAAGGTTCTGTCATCATAAACCTCAAAATTCTATTGCTCATAAAAATGACATCTTGATGTAATAACTTGAAACTTGACATATAGGGAATACCTGGTGAAGTGTACAAATGTGCCAAGGTTAAAACAGACCCAATAAAAATTTCCAGAGGTACAGCAAGTTTAAAGGTGCTGCAAACTGACAACTTACTGTTTACTCCAATTTTCAAACAGGCATATCATTTCTTTCCAATTTTGGTGAAAACTGCTGACATTCAGAGCACTGAGGGAAGCACACTATTTCATTGGTTTGGTCAGGTTATTAAGCTTTTCCTGCTCCATTAAACCTATGGCAGCAACTGCTGGCCAAGTTACAGTGCATGCTGAGATTAATTCTGAAGTGATTCCCCCCACCAGACTTCAGTGTTTGCAAACGGAGTCGTCTAGTGGATGCTATGTGCAATGCCTTTTATTTGTGGAGTGTGGTATGGTGGTGCAGTGGTTAGACTGTAGTACACAAGGGAGAGACCTCCTGACTTGCTGGAGCTGCTGGACATGTTCATGATTCTCTCCCGGTTTTTAGCATATAACTGCAGGGATGGTGACTCTGGCACTGTATCTCTCTGAGATGCATGCCATGCCATTCATTGTGGGTTAAACCACAGAGCCTAGGGCTTGCCAATCAGAAGGTGGGCAGTTCAAATCCCCACGACGGGGTGAGCTCCTGTTGCTCGGTCCCTGCTCCTGCCCACCTAGTAGTTTGAAAGCACGTCAAAGTGCAAGTAGATAAATAGGTACCGCTCCGGCGGGAAGGTAAGCGGCATTTCCGTGCGCTGCTCTGGTTTGCCAGAAGCGGCTTAGTCATGCTGGCCACATGACCCGGAAGCTGTACTCTGGCTCCCTCGGCCAGTAAAGCGAGATGAGCGCCGCAACCTGAGTCATCTGCGACTGGACCTAACGGTCAGGGGTCTCTTTACCTTTAGAGCAGAATGAAGGCAGAAAGGGCAGCACAAAGTTTCAGGTCTCCAGGTTTGCTTTCCAGGTGGTGGGAGAAGGAAGTGGAGGGATCATTGCCTTACACCGTCTTTCTGCAATGTAAGGGCTCTCATTCCCACCCTATGTTTATGTTGGGGTAGGACAAGAAAGTGTGGATTGGGGCCCTCATGCTGCCTTTCTGAAGGCATAAATGCAGTAAGTGCGCCCTGCCCACTGTGGTGGGGAAAACACGTGAAGGTCTTACACTTGGGCCTTACACTGTCAAGCTCTGATGCTCCATAAGGTGATACAGGACGAGGACAATGTGGAGCATCTTTGCTGGTCTCAGGCACTGGATTTCGGCCAGAAACACCAAGAAGTGGTTTGTGCATGGAGACTAAGTTGTAAGCAAGCAAGCACAGTTCCTGACATTGCCCATCATCATTGATGATGAGGGAGCAAGTCTGTTAAAGCATTGGCTTTAGCTTCTGGTTTACCAGCTTTTGGGGGCTTGGCCAGTGTCAGATACACTTAACTCTGGGTTTAAACTGACATATTTTTGAATGACATTAGGGCCTGTATCCTATGCTGTTCAGAAGAGCTTCACCTTTCTCTCGACTTGGCTATACCGCTCTGTGTGCCCCCCAGATTTTTGTGGGGGAGAAGTCTTGCTGAGCAAGCAGATGTCACAACATTGTACATTGGATTCTACCCTGCATCTTTTGCTTTAATAATTGCTTTGGGTTTGTGCTACAGGCTACCGAACAGTAATGTGCTATTCAGCAGAGGACTGCAGCTTTAGAAATTTCATTTTCTTTAAAATGGAAATGCCACTTGACAATTCAGACTTGAGTTTTTCTTATTTTTGTGTCATTCCCTACATTACCTTTGCACTACAATGTAAATAAGCAGTGTTGTAATTTTAATCACAGGATTTTATTGTACTGCTTGTTTTTTACACATGAGCTTGCAGTAATTCATATGGTAATAAAATTTGTCTTGGTGGTGAGTGAGTTGGAGGGCTGCTTGACCCAAGCTTGACTAGGTGGGGCTTCCAGCAGTTGCCTTGCGTACTGTGAACATACTTCTGGTACATACTGTTTTTGCAAGCTGGAGTCTTAAATTAAGTGTTCTTCTTATTTTTTTAAAAAAGGCGTTATGCGACTTGGACTTTGATTCGCATTGCAGCATTAAGTAAAAGGTTCGCTAATTAGACAGTTAACTTAAGTTGCTTACAGGGGTTGGTGCTGAATTAATTGTTTCTGCAGTTAATGTTGAGTTTGACTGCAGTTAATTTGTGGCTTACTTTCTGTAATTACTGTATAAGAAAAAGATTTAAAAACCAATATTTAAGCCTATATGTAACTGAAACTATGATATGAGTAGCTACTTCTGTCATGAGAGTTAATCTGCAATTATTTTCATGATATATATATAGGGTTTTTTAAAAAAATATATAAACTGTACAATTATTCTTTTAACTTTATTTTATTTCTGCCTAAGAAATATTTTATTTCTAAGACTTTAGGAGGATATTTTATTTATTTATTTATTTATTTATTTATTTATTTTATTTCTAAGACTTTAGGAGGATAACTACAGCACTATTTTAAAATGTGACTATTTCAAGTCTCCAAATGATTTGAGTTTTAAGTTTATAAGAAGATATGGATGGAAGACCTGGAGGAATCAAGCAAGATAGTATTCAAATTATAGCAGTGATCCAAAGCATTGCGGGAAGTGTGGTGTGCGCCCCCCCCCCCACTTTTTAAATTGATAGACATGCATGCACTAAGGGAGGAATTATTCTTGTTGACTTGGGGGAAAGTGTGATGTCTTCTTCATCTCCTCCTTGTTCATATAAAGGGCAGCATGGCAACAGTGGCTAGATTCCTACTCAGTCCTAAAACTTGCTGAATGACCCTGGATAATGCTGAACTAGTCCACTATCTTTCAGCTTAATATACCTTTCAGAGCTGTTGGATAAAATAGGGGGCAATATATATGCTGCCTAGAGCTCCTTGGAGGAAAGGAAGGATATAAATTTAATAAGTTTTTTTAAAACAAAATGAGTTAATGTTTTTCTTTTATTAAAATAGTCTTGATTTCATACATTGAGAGTGCTACTGTAGAAAGAGCTCCAGATGGATTTTGTCATATTGACTATCCTGGCTCTCATTCTAAGTGGGTTTGGCAGACTATTATGTGTTAAAAGATCTGTTAAGGTAACACTTTTCTCCTTTCACCAAATTTCCTGTTCTTCTCTTCCCCCTTAAAAAAATATCCATGGATGCTAAAACTGCTTATTTCAAAAACTAAAAATCCTAGGAGGTGGAGACAGAAGCACTCCTAAAATATTTTTAAATTTTATCTAATGGGATTTGAGTTACTTGGCAGTGCAGATATTTCGAGAAGTTAGAAGTGAACTACTTTCATCCCAATCAGATGAAATACAGGTGCCTATCTATGAGTGTGGGAAAAGTCATGGAGATGTTAGATTCTTCCCCAGTGGTTGCTATACAGGTGGTTGGGTTCATGTATGTGTAGGTATTACCTTCTGTGTTGGCCTAGAGTCTAAATTAGAGAAGAGTTCTAACAGAGTGGCAGCTTTGGGGAAATGCAAAAACCTCATAAGCTTGCCCTAGAGCATAAAAAGCACATTTTCAGTTCTGGTGTCCTCTCTGTGGAATCAACCCTGCTCCGCCCTTGTATTAAGGCAAGCAATAACACTGAAATCGCTTCTGTCCTTACCAAAAACTCACTTATTTTTTCAAGCCTTTGCTGGTCATTTAATACTAGTTTGTTAATGTCATGTCTGCCCTGGCCAATTGGCTGCTTTTTTGGTATTGTTTTTTTTTAAACTGTTCACTGCCTTGTGATTTCAAATGAAATGTTGTATATAGAATACACGAACACAAATGGATGTTGACACTATGTGTTTGTCTCTATTCCTGCCTTTTATTATATGAAATGAAAATAATAGAATATATAAATGCTGTTTCAGACAGTAAAATCACAATTTAAGATGGCAGCAAATGCTATCATACATACCTTGATCTAAAGAATGGAAGAATCCCTACCTACTCTCAAAAGCCTACAGAAGTTAGTGTAACAATTTTGCCAGCAGGACTCACACTAATTTAAGAAATAGAGATGCAGGGAGAAAGCATATACCTGTCTTTATGTGTGCCTGTTTGTTCACTGTGAGCGATGAATGAAGGTCCTTGTTGGAGCTAGGAGTGCCACTTCCTTTATACTCAAATTTTAGGCTTCCTTTCTACTCGTTTGGTCAAGTCATGCCAATGGAGAGGGGAAGTGGAGACCTTGTGATAAGCAGCTAGTTGATCTCAGAATTCCCTGCCTGCTTTTCACCTCACCCATCTTGCAAATTAAGTGTTTGAATGAAAGTCATCCTAGTGGGCTGTGGCTGGAGTGGCTATCTTGTGTCTTCTCTCTGCCTGACCATTACCTAGATGGGCCTCCATTTGCAAAACAAGAAATATCATTCAACAAATAAGAACTTTCCATGTGCATACAAAGACTTAAGTTTCGAAATAAGTTGTGTGAGGAAGAGGTTTTGTGCGCCTCCTTGCGAGTTTTCACACCAGTGTACTTGCCTATGTAGGAGACACTAATTCTCAGTTAGACGTTCAAGAAAAATCCTGCAATCTTTTAAAGTTGAAATGTTCCAGGATATTGTTCTGAGAACTCAGGATAGACCAATGAAGAAAAGGAGTGGAGCTGAAATTAAATTATTTAAATAGATAAGCAGATGTGTTAGGAATTCAAATAGATAAGACTATGTGTGCTAGAAAGGAAAGAGACAGGAGCTTAGTTTTTAACTATGTAAGAATGTTATTTTTGCAATTGGCCTGGCTGTTTAAAGGCACAATTACATAAATCCTAATAAGTGAATTTATATTTTGTGAATATGTTATGTTTTAAAAAACATTGTGTATAGGGTGGAGTGGGACTGGAAACATGAAGGCCATGAAACCATTGTTCATTTTTGACATCTGGAATTCCTGATAAATTCTTTAAAATTAGGTTTTTTCCCTATTTAATGTTACTCCTTAAGACATGGTTGAAGACCCAAGCTAAATTCCTTTTAAATACATTTTTTATCTCACTTGACATAAATTAGAATAATTCCCACAAAATTGTAGTTCATGAAAGAGCATTTAGCCTAATTTATGTCCAAAGTGCTTCATATTTTGCCTGTCGCTGCTTTCAGCATATGCTCAATATGCTGTGCAGTTCTGAGTCACTATTTTTACAATACTGTATTTAAAGTTATTTTTTTCCTTCTATGGAAGCTTCTGTTGGAGACAATTAATTGAGTTGCTTTGGGGAACTGTACTCCCAAACCATCAAATAGTAGATTATTGTCTCTGCACAAGAAAAATCTGTTTCTAGTAAAAAATGATGTAATGAAAATATTAATATGGGCATGCTTAGGTTTCTGTGGGCTCCTAAAACCTGTAAGACCTCACACTGGTTTGTCAGAAGCTTTCCTTAAATTAGTAAACGTTTGTGCCATTTACTTAAGCACATCTTTGTATGTTTGAGAAAAGCTAAAGTAAACCTGATTTGTAACCTAAATTGAAACACTGCTGCTGAAACCAGTATTTCTGGAAAAGACAGGAAATGTACTGGAAAATACTCTGGGGTGTGGGAGCTTTGATCCTGGGTTCCTCTTGTGTCAGATAGAAACTATTGCACCATATTTGAGTGCTTCATCTCTCCTGTCATCTTAGAAATGGACTTGCTTGGGAGTGGTTCTCTTCTTTCTTCCATATGCAGCCCAGATACCTATTAAGTCTTGAATAAAGGTAAAGGTACCCCTGCCCGTACGGGCCAGTCGTGTCCGACTCTCACTTAAGAAGCCGGGGGCCAGCGCTGTCCGGAGACACTTCCGGGTCACATGGCCAGCGTGACGAAGCTGCTCTGGCGAGCCAGCACCAGCGCAGCACACGGAAACGCCGTTTACCTTCCCGCTATAAAGCGGTACCTATTTATCTACTTGCACTTAGGGGTGCTTTCGAACTGCTAGGTGGGCAGGAGCTGGGGCCGAAAGACGGGAGCTCACCCCGCCGCAGGGATTCGAACCGCTGACCATACGATCGGCAAGTCCTAGGCACTGAGGTTTTACCCACAGCGCCACCCGCGTCCCTTAGAAGTCTTGAATAGTTCAGTGTAAATAGGCTTTGGAGGGGTAGGAGCTGAACTTCCTTAAGGCCTTATGCGCATGTTGTTTTATAGGGTCCTCAAAACAGTAGTTATTATGATTATAACTGTCGTTAACATCAGTCTCTCTGAAGTTTCCATCAATTTCTCTAAGCTTTAAGATGCTTTTGCAGGGACCACTTTTATCCTTCACTGAGTTGTTAAACTTGTGTTTTAATATTGATCCTTCTGGGCTTTTGTTCTCACACCGGTAAAGAAGTATCAATTAAAAGTACTGTTCTCATACAACTTTCTGCCCTGGTGTGCACTCTTCTTAGACTAGTAAGAAAGAAGGATAGGTGTAGTTTAGGAGCCAAGAACTAATGTACCCATCTTTCTTTGTCCGCTGCTGTGGCTGATGGACTGCCAATGCCCATTTTGTGTTTCTGCTTCTTTCATATCTACTTTCTCCATACATACTGATCCCCATGCTGGAAAAGGGCAATAAAGCAGACTATCTATCCTACTGGGTTGTAGCAAAACTCCATGGATGTTGGAGACAGGGTAAGAGAGTTGGCTTTGGTCTCTTACTATCAGCAATGTTGCTTCCTGTCACTCTGTAGTAAGAAGGAAAAGTTTCTAATTTCAGAACCCAACATTTTTGCTATGTCCTGGCCGAAGGGAATCCTGCACACAGATCCTCCTCTCCCATTCTGGTATCTGCCTTCATCGGGAACTGAAGTAAATATCATAAATAGTGTGTTATAGTGCTATATTTCAAACTGTTTGAATTCCTCCATGTGGATAAGGCAGAACATCACGTGCATACTTTCCGGTTACAACCTCTTTAACTGGTTCTTCACAGTACAGTAGGTCCACATCTTACGCTTCTTTTTCTTACATAATCACAGTTTTAGATGAATCACAAATAAATACATAGTAAAGAGGAGGGAGACCTTAGCTTATCGGGCTCTGGAGGCTCTCGCAAGATATTGCGGGGCCATCTGAAGGGTTTTCATTCACAGAAACAGCTTTTTAAGCCATGCGCCTTGCCTACGGGGCTCTCAAGTGGTAGTACAAGGCCCTCGTGGGGCTGTCCCAAGACGTTGTGAGATCTCAAATGGCCGGGACGGTTCCTGGGTTCATTCTGACTTTGCATGCTTTTGCCTTTGTGGACTCCCGGATATAACCCCAGTGCTCTCCAGGTGTTGTTGGACTGAAGCTCCTGTTAGCTCCACCCAGCATGGTCCAGTGGTTAAGGATGGTGGGAGAAACATAGTCCAACAACATCTGGGGGCCCCCACGATGGGGTGGCTGGTCTGCAGATTGAACTTGCAAGTCTTCTAAGCACCCTTGCAGCTGTATTATGAGGAAGTCACTGTGGGCACTTCCTGGCTGTATGTTTATGCATGGAATGTGGCAGAGGATAAGGATTGTGGAACGCATTCTGCATCTTGGGTTACCAGAGACCTAATGGTAATGAAACAAACTGGATGACAAGTAGAGTGCAGGATGTAGAAGATGTGCTGCAAAACTGACTGAACATGAGTGAGAACACAGAGCTGTGCCTACTGCATAACAGTGAAGATGGTGAAGAATACCCACTTTTCTGCCTTCTTTGCATCCTCAGTGGAATTTTGTTTTTTGTTTTTTTTGTACTCTTTGGGGTCTGCTTATTTCCGATCCAGGCAGTGGAATTCTAGATCCTGTGGGATCCTGCTGTTATTTGTTTGCAAGACAATTTGAGGACTGCCCTTGAGGCTGACCCAGAAACTGCAGTTATTGCAAAATGTGATGGCTCGACTGCTCACTGGAGTGGAATATCACCATCATATTACGCTACTGCTGAAAGAATTGCACTGGCTGTCATTTAGCTACCAGGCTATTCAAGGTGGCAACATTGGTGTACGAAGCCCTATGCAGCCTGGTACCAGAATATCTAAAAGATTATTTCATCCCCTACATACTCAAGCTATCACTGTGTTCTGCAGGAGAGGGCATCCTTCAGATATCATCCTTATCAAGCGGTCCATTCTGCACAATGTCTGAATCAGGCTTTTAGTGTGGGCACACCTACCTTCCCATTGTATATCAGACAGGTGATATGTCTCTTTGGTGCCTGCTAAATACATTCCTCTTTCAAGAAAGCTTAAAAAACACCCCAGTTGGCATCTCTCTTGGATTTGAATTGATTTTATGTATGTGCTATTTCTAGTTCAATCTGTTTTGAATATGTTATACTGCCCTGCAAATTGCTGCTGAATGCCTCATGGGAAATGAGTAAAAAAATGAAATAATAAGGATTTGGCTCTATGACATTGTCAGTGTGGTTTCTGATTAGTTCCCTTTATGCCTGGATAATGTGTAAAATGATCCATTATAAGACAACTTTTTTAAAAAAGCCAAACACAACAAAATAAGAATGTGACATGTGCAAGAGAGTAAAGGATTAAGATGTGTCCTCTGATACAAGGGTTTGTCAGCATTAAGAGAACAACTGCTTATTAAAATCTGCTGAAGGGCAGTACCACAGAAGTATTGAAGTAATTGCTTCTGCTAATGACTAAACGTGAAAAGGAGAATAAATTTCTTCCTTTAGGATGTTTCATTTTGGGGGAGAGTTAAATATTTTTCCTACTGTGAACAAGAGCAGACATAACGTCTTTGCAACCTTCAGCCCACCCTTCCCTCCAGTTCCACAAAGCATTTCATTCCTCTACCATTTGCTTTGGTTGTGTCAGTCAAGGTACTGAACACCCAAGATTTGTGTTAGGGCTTCTGTGCTATCTATTTCATGACAACCACAATACCAGCTAGATTATTAAAAGTTCTGATTACAAATATCATTAGCCTTTTCTTTTGAATTGTGCACCTAGTTCTGTGTTCTCATCACATCGAAACTAAGGGAGCTGTATAACAGAACTGCCTTACTTCAAGAGAATGCCGTGAAACGTCTGAGTCCAGTTCCAGTCAACAGTAGAAGGGTGCATTGTCATTTTCCAGAATACTTAAGTCCATAGAGCCAAATCAAAAGAAAACTGAAAGTTTTAATTTGTGCAACTAGGAAAGTAAGGGAGGAAGCTGAAGCACTGGAAGTGGTGCATGGAAGCTATCGACATATATTTCTGTCTGTCATGGCAGGAAGAATGAAAACTGTCAAATAGAGTGGTATCACATACAACAGTGGTGTCCAAACTTTTTTCAAAGAGGGCCAGATTTGATGAAGTGAAGGGCCGTGAGGGCCGACCAAGGGGCCAACCTTTTTTTAGGATTGAAGTTGTTGAGGGTTTTTTAAGGATTTTACCCCAGGAGAAAAACCGCCACAGGGGCTGGATTAAACCGACCGGCAGGCCAGATTAGGCCTCCAAAACGGACTTTGGACATGCCTGACATACAGGGACTGTATCTCCAGATGGCATAGAATCCCAGCCATGAAACAATGGTGCTGGACTGCTGTTTACATCTTATCGAAGCTAGGAGTGAATCGCTTATTCGGATTGCCCTAGAAAGCATCCTAAATGCATTTGAAAGCATGGCAATTGGCGCAGATGGTCAGATGCAATCTAAAAAAAGTCACCACTTTTTTTGGCATAAGACGGAATAGCAAAGCAGAATAGTTGACTACAGTACATGGAAGTTCCTTGTGTTTACACCTACAGAGACTACAATAAAGCTGAAGCGTAAATAATGCTAACCTCTGTTTGCTTCTGTTTATGGAGGAAGCTGTGTAACCTTGCTGAGTTTCTTACTGTACACTTTAAAAACCCGGAGATGATCTCCATTCATATTCTGTTTTCCAAGCTTCATGAGTAAAATCCTCCCTAATTAAAATTACTGCTTTTGAAGGCTGACTTGGCATGATTCAGAATGGTGAGGTTTGTCCCTGTGCAATCCCTGCCTATTTAAAGCACTCTCAATCTTATCTATACAAAACCTTACAGGGAAAAATGCAGACATAATTTAAAAAATAAAATTATTATACTGCATTTATATAGCTGTCCCTTAACAGTTTTGCTCTTCATTATTTTGTTCATTTTTGTAGGTCTTGTACTGATACATTTTCTTATTGTGTACTCTGGGGGGCGGGGGGGGGGGGAAATCATCTTGTTGTTAAAACATATATACCCGAATGGTATGGAAAAATTGCACGTATGCAACGTTCTGGCCTGTCATTTTTTTGATTGAGGGGCATTGTTTTTCAAAATCTTTTTCCTGCAGAAGCCCTCTTCTAATCCTACAAGTGCCCTACCCTTTTCATTTCATGCCTCCGCACGTTGACAAGGGAGTAACAAATAGTTTATACCACTCAAATTATATTTGACTAAGATTTCTTTTAGGCAAATGTTTTGCAGCACAAAATATTTCTCATGCAAAATGCAGCACTGGAAGAAAAAGTGAGCCCTGACACAACTCAAGGGACAAGTGCTGACTCACTCATTCTCTTCTCTCTCTCTCTCTCTCTCTCTCACCACTGAAGTTCATGTGTTCAAAGTCCAGTGGGGTTTACTGATCCGTAGAGCATAAACAGAAGGTGGAAAGCAGTCAGTAAAGCACATCCTTAACCTGTAACTCTTTAACTTTGTTTCGCAAGGAGTGCATCAGTTTTTTATACTACTGGCCTCAGTACGTATTTGCATTGGTGCTTTTCCAATAATACTGCTGTGCAGGTTCCACCTATGTTTATAAATAGTTACTGTAGGGAATGACTAGATAAAGCAGGTGCTCTGTTCCTGCATTTCAGATACTTGTGGTTGATTGAAATATGTATGTTAGTTATTGGCCAGAAAGCCTGTAGCTGCAGGCACTGATGGAGACTGGCATGGGATGTGTGTTCCAGAAGCTGATTGTTTCATTGTATGTGATGAGAGGTGGTTTTGAGACTTCATGACCAAATCGTACCTTGGAAGTCAAACAGAATCCATTCCGGAAGTCCGTTTGGCTTCCAAAACATTTGGAAACCAAAGCTTCTGATTGGCTGCAAGATGCTTTTAGCTGCTTGGAAGCAGGTGAACTAGCAAGGTGTGTGGGGTTTTTCTGGCAGTGTTATTCTTAGAATTAATATACCACCCTATACCCGGAGGTCTTAGGGCCAGTTCACAGAACAGAGATAATTTTCCATTTGGAAGACTCCAAAGGACTCTGGTTATTTCATGGTCGGATTGCTAGCTCCTGAAAGCACAAAATCTTGCTAATTCTATGTTCCACTTGCTTGCATTAGTTAAACTGGTCACTTTACCAGGCAGACAGAACATTCAGCAATATCAAGTGGAATACTTTAAGAGGTGGAGAGGTGCCCCACTTAATGTCCCTTCTCCCCCCTAAAAAGTTGTGACATGGAGCTTTTCTGGTTGTCTTACACTTTAATAGGAAAATACTGGAATATATATGCAGAATACACACACACACACACACACACACACACACACACACACAGGGAATATATCAATATATATTTTGAGATGAATTTTTAAAATCTGCACTTTGAGTCTACATTGGCTTACAAGGTGATTTTTTTTGTGTTTGTTCTGCTGCCCCACCCCCCATATAGCCTACTTGGCACTGAAATCAAAGCCAAGAAAACGTATTGTCACTGCACCTAGAGCAATTGCTGTACTATATGCTTCACCAACACAGATTTCCTCTTTTCAGTTTCAGTGAAATATGTTCGCTGCTTTTTGCAACCAGGTACCAGGGAACAAAATGCAGGCATATAGGGTCTGTTATGGATGGGACATTTATATGATTTGTAGCTTTTTCTCTTCAAAACATTTGCAGGTAGGAGCTGGAATATCTCAGTTGTCACTCTATTTTGAACAGAATAGTTTCATGTATAGGATCTCTGACCCAGGTTTCCTCTGACTTCTATTTAAGATCTTTTAGTTGGTAATGTTAAGGACTGATTCTGAAACCCCTTGGATGCCAAGCATAAGATTTTATCACTGAGGATTACGTGTGCTTGTCCTTCATAACAAGCTGCAGTAAGTTTGTGTGTCAACAAGGTACAAAATGTATTGTTCAAAATGGGCCTTTGGTGAAAGCCAGACTCGGTGTTTTCCTCAGAGGTCTGCCCTTTGCTTCTCTATAGTGAGCTTCCAAGCACTAGAAAGTATTCTGAAATGCATTTAATGGGTTCTGAACCAAGTTATTTCCAAGTATACTGTTCAGCTGATTGGGATAACTACTGATGTTACTTTTTCTCATGGCTAATTCTTCTGTGCTTGGGGAAAGCACATTATTAATGAGGTGTTGGTAAGATAGACCTCTTGAAAACCCAGTCAGATGCATTTGATGCTAAAGTCAGTTTAATGTATACATACTTTTTAATGAAGAGTTAACTCCTTTCAATACAAAGAAGTCCAATAGAATCTGCAGTGACCACAGCATAAAAATAAAATAAAAATCCTAGCAAACACCAGAGGTCATCCTATGGGCCATGTATATTCCAAAAATGCAGAAACTGTATAAGGACAGCTATAATATTGCAAAAGCAGTGTTAAACTTTTATCTGTTAATTTTTTTCTCATGCTTCTTTGAGTTATGAAATCAAATTCATAAATTAGTTAAATAAGCAAATAAGAAACGGTCACATTGTAAATTAAGCGGGAAAACACTCACAAATGGTTGAGGAGTTGAGCAGGTTAAAATACCACAAAATAATTTATGTTATCTATTTCTTCTTTTGACCTGAAATGGATTAAAATTCTGATTTCCCCCAGGAGCCAGTTCTTCAACATTTTTAAAGTAGTTGTGTTGACACTCCTTAAGCACTTGTATGAGAAAATAAATTGATCCTTATATAGTACACGTTGTCTGCTTCCTCCTCCCCCCCCCAATAAATTTAGTCTCAAACGATTGTTATTGAAGGTTGCATTTGCATCGGGTACCTGATGCTGTTTTCCTGCTTAGCATTTGCCTTTAGCTCAGCGACAACCACAATATGAAGTTGGCCTTATTTGCATTTTGGCCCTGCTTCATTCAAAACTCCTTTACTCTGTGTTGTGCTTTACATATTCTGCACCAACGCACGTAACGAAATAGTGAATGTAAAGCGGTCAAGTGCTGCATTTTGTAGCTACTTCGTACCTTTGCTGATATAAAATGAAACATGCTAGCCTAAGGGCCAGCCTTACCATTAGTCATAGTGAGGCAATTACCAGTGTGCACAAAAATACAGGGCCGATCACCTGAACTCCTTGGCTATTCGCTTCTGTTAAAGATCAGAACTATGTGTGCCACGAGCTTGTCATGCACTCTCTAAGCTAGCCTGCTTCCCTTGGGTACACTGAAGGATGCTGTCCCATTGCCAGTGTTGAATCAAGATTCAGCTGCCAGCCCAGTTAGCTTCTGTCCATGGAATGGAAGGGGCAGCTTCGTTCTTTGCCTCAGGCAACCAAATGTTTTAGGCCAGCCCTGTGCAGCCAGACTGTTCTACTGCATGTAGTAATGAAGTTAAGTGGGATAACATTTCTTAAGAAATAAAGGTATAATGCTAAATACATTTTCAAGTGACCTTGGTTCTCTTTTATTTCTGAATAACTTTCAACAGAGTTTTGTGGTACCTTAAAACTAACAATTCCCCCCCCCCCCCCCCGGTGTAAGCATTCATGGATTAGGGTCAATTTCATCAGACAAATATTTTGTTTGCTGCTGCAGACAAATAGAGCAGCCCCTCTGGTAAATAAATACAGTACTTTACCAACTTTCACTAGCGTCTGTTTTTTCTTTGTTGTGTTAGCTAAAACTTGCTGCGGGCTCTGACAGTTCCGTTTCCTCTTTCCCTTTAGCGATCAAAGTTGGTACAAAAACAACTGCTATCAGTGGAGATGCTTGATTCTTAACTGTCAGTTTTACTGTTGTTTGTTACAAATTACTTAAAAATAATCTATGTAGTGCTTGGTTGTAAGGGAACCTTAAAGTGGTTTACACAAAATACAAAATGAAACATTAAAATTATCAATAGACATTCAAAAGATGATTAAAATCAATAGTAACTGAAAAGAAATAAAACACATGAAACTTATAAATGTCTTCGATTTAAGCAAGGGCCAAAAAAAGAAAAGGAAAATACTGCAAAGGGGCTGCTTTCTGGGTGGAATGGGAGGAAACTGGTGGAAAAGCACTGTTAGGCCGATTTGTTCATTAGTTAGGGAGCTGTTTCCTAATAGGCTCGAGTAATGTGAGATCTGATTATCTGTCAGAGGAGCCATTTGGTGTGGGACCAGACAGTGGAGAAGAAGCTTCCATGCCATCCTGGTAATGCATGATACAGCTGTTCTTCCTTTACTCACCAGATAGAGAATTCACACACTGTTGACTGTGCAGTTCAAATGGATGGGTGTGCATCTTCCCTTGTGTAGATGGCTTTTTCTCAGGTAACCCCATCTCCCCCCCCCCTTTGTCTTCCTTTTTCTTCCTCAAGGTTCTTTCTTTAGACACATCAGCATTGCCCTGATCCTCTGTTTCTGCTCTTCTTGTTTCTAGGCAGCATGCTGATGGACCATCTGTTTTTTGTTTGGGAACTATTCTCCCCCCCCCCCCTTGCATGACAGCTGTGGCTTTATGGTTAGACTGGCTTTTAGATACCTCACACTAAAGTAGATAACATATTTATTTTAGATACCAATATGGACCTTTGGGTAATTAAAGAATATTGGATTGATTTACAAATAATTGCCAAGAAGGAGCGGGAAAGAAATGCATTATCACCTGTCTCACCTACATGATCAGCTATGAAATATTGTGTTTTGATTTGACTTTAAGATTAAGGTTAATTAAAGTTCTTGTTTAACCTACCCTATAGTTGTTGTTGGCATCTGTCTCGAGAGACTATGAATCACACCTCCGGGGTGGGAAGTCAAAACTCTGGAGAATCACAGCAGCTGCTGTGACTGCAGAGACTCATAACTTGTAACTGGAGTGTCTCACATTATTTTTGCTGTATTAGCAGCACCAAAGTGACCCCTTTGGGCCACAAGCCTTGACAATGTGTATGGAGGTCTGGGGCTGCCCAGACGACAAGACGCCCCCTAGCCTTGCTAATGTCCAAAAGAAAGCAGAGCAATACATTTGGCACCAGCTTGGCAACTATTGAAAAGGCCAACCCTGGAACAAGTGGATTGTAACAACTATCACCCAGTTGCAAATACTACCTTCCTGAGGAAGGGATTGAAAGAGTTGTGGCAGAACAACTGCAGACATACCTGCATGAGACTGCCTATCTGGATCCATGCCAGTCTGGGTTCAGGCCTGGGTTTGGGATCAAATCTGCTTTGGTCACTCTGATGGGTGACCTTTATAGAGATAAGGACAGTGGGAGTGCAATCCTGCTCCTTCTGCTCAATCCCTCAACTGTCTTTGATACCATGGTTGAAAACGGTATCCTTTTGGACTGACTCTGTGGGATGGATATTGGTCTCACGGTGCTATGTTGGTTCCATTGCTAGCTGAAGGGTCATGAACAAAGTGTAGCATTGGGATACTGCTCTTCGGCCCCTTGATGTTTGCGCTCTGAGGTGTCGCAGGGCACTATTTTGTCCCCAGTGCTATTCAACATCTGTATGAAGTCATTGGGAGTAGTCATGAGGAGCTTTGGGGCCAGGTATCAGCAGTATGCTGATGATACTCAACTCTACTTATCCATTTCATCTGAGTCAGGAGAGGCTGGATTACTGTAACACACTTGTTGTGGGATTTCCCTTGTATCTGGTCCATAGACTGCAACTAATACAGAATGCATTAGCCAGGCTCCCCTCAGGAGCAAATTACAGACAACATGTTACTCTACTGCGGAGAGAACTGCACTGGTTGCCAATTTGCTATCAAACCAATTCCAAGGCTCCTTTGTGAATTCGCAAAGCCCTGAACAACTTAGGCATAAAGTACCACCTGATCTCTTGTACTCCACCTCAGTCACGGAGATCTTCTGGGGCTTTTCCATGACCTGGAAGTTTAGTTGGCCTTCATTAGGAACCAATCCTAATGTGGCAGATCCTTTTTCGACAGGTTTTCACAATATGATTTTTTTCTTTTTAACCAACAGTATCTGTTGCATTTTCATTGATGTTTTTAATATGTTCATTGATTGTTATTTTTTGTATTTTATGTTGTAAGCTGCCTTCATATATTTTATGAGTAGTCATAGTCAAAATTCAGCACGTTCCCTTCTAAACCAGAATTTGCAAACCCACTAAACAGTAGTTTCACATTTTTGTTAAGAAGTGAGTCTGGATGCTATTAATCATTTTTAGCATTGGTGCAGGTGTAAGATTAAACTATGGTTGAATTGGACAAGGGGAGGAATTGCATGTTCCTGAGCATGATTTCTAACTCACAAACCCAAGTCTGCAGGAGCTAGCACTATTTCTGCACTAGGCCTGAAGCAAAAAGTTGCATCAGAACCTGACCTTCACATTTATCTAAAGGAAATTTCCATCACATATGTATGTATTACATTCTGACTTTTTTTGTCATTGATAAGGTTTTCCTTTCTTTCTTTATTGCTGCTGTGTTCCTCCAGGAACCATTAGCTACTGGTAAGTATTTCAATTAAATCAGATTTTACAAAGTTTTGCCTAGTGAGGACATTAGACCCTCGCTGACTTCAGTGAAAGCTTTGTATTCGATGGACACGTCTGTTACCTTCAGTGCTTTCTCAGGTAGTTGCTATTACCCAGTTGAAGAAATTGTTGGAAGTAAGAATAATCAGGACACTGAAGTCTGTGTTTGGACTTCATGGTAGACCATGGTTTATTGTGAAGGGAACAAGCGGCACTGAGCTTTGGGCTTGCATGCTCCCCCATCCCCTCTCCTCCTTCAGTTCATCTTGGTGTCTATTAGGAGAAGAGATTGGAAGCTTTTCCTTCCATTTTTGATTAACTTCAGTTTAGTATGTATGTGTGTGTGTGTGTGTGTGTGTGTATATATATATATATATATATATATATATATATATATATATATATATGGAAACAGTACAAACAGTATTGTGAGCAGCTTAAATTATGCAAACTGTAGCTGAAGCTGTGGCAGAAATGGAAGGCTGTGCTATTTGTGTCAAGCTTTTCATAGTGAAAGGGGATGTCCTGCTTGATTCTCAGTAACAGTTTTCAAAGTACTTTTTAAACTATTTGTAGGGTGCTGAGAGTTCCCAAGCAGTGTTCACAACCAGCGTATTGTCCCTGTAGGATAGCAAAGCCAGTAACAGTGCATCCTAACTGATCTTTCTTTACCCCATATGCAGTGCAAAAGAAGCCAGTCTAGGCTATTGATAGAAAATTCTTGGCAAACAAAGAGAGATAAAAATAGTAATTAATCCCTGAAGTCTCAAGCATCTCCATGTGTATAGTGTGTTTGTATGCTTTTCTCCTTTAGCATCTGACTGAAGGAAGTGATTTATTGTGCATTTTTAATCCCTGTGGCACTTTGGTGAATACCGGGGGCATGTTATGTGGCGAAGGCTGCAGTTACTTGTGTTTGAAATTGCACAAATGGCTTTACTTTCTCAATTAAACTCAACATCTTGTATTTTATTCTGTGAACCACCCTGAGATCTTGTGACGAAGGGTGGTATACAAATTTAATAAATAAGATTGAAATAAGAATACTAACATAAACATACTGAATGCCTGAACATATCCATTAAACTTATTACATTCTTTTTTGTATTGCCACTTAATAAGCTTCTGGGTGAAGAGAGCAAATGGAGGTTATTAGGACGATCTGGAAACAAGATGTAGCCCATCTGTTGAGAAGGCCTGCACTTATATAATGCAAAACCATGGTTTGTTCAAGCCATAGTTTAACAAACCACAAGTTAACCATGAGTCAAACAATGACTTTTCCCTCCATTTGCTTTATAGCTGCTCTTGCCAGATGCCGTTATGGCTTGATGAACATTTGGGCTGGGATAGGCAACTGTCAGATGGCTGTTGCGGTTGCTCGAGAGTAATCAGCCAGGACTCCAACCTGTCTTTTACAGGCTTTATTTTGGTGCAAACTATTTACAGTGAAGAGCCCCAAAGCTCATGTCTGGCTCAATCGCTAGCAGAATCCGGGAGTGGTCATCTTTTGGACCTCCCCCAACATAAGAGTTTTGTTACCGCCAGCCTTCTCCTTCCCTCTTTGCGACTTAGACTACTGCGCAGGATGGGCGATGGCAAGGGCGTGTTTCCCTCCTGTCCGGCTTGCCCAGGAGTGGTGTTAAGGCTCCCACCAGCATCCTCTGGTCCTTGCACCTCTTCCCCACCGGAGGTGGGGCTTTCCTCCTCCCTGGAAGAGGAACTGCTTCGCAAGATTTTCGGAGGCTCCCTGTAACACAACTGCCCTTCTATTTCTTGCCTCTGAGCCGATGGCAGTTCCCTGACAGCAATTAACAGTGGTTAAGGAAGAATGCTGTGTTAACTTGGCTTGTAAAACAGCAAACGGTGGCTCCAGAAAATGGTTTGTTGGCAATAAGCAAACTTTAGTTAAGCTGCTGTGCTCGGCTTGCATATAATGCTAAGCCACAGTATGGTTTAGTGGCTTAGTGTTTTTGTGAAAACCAGGCCATTCTTGCAAGTTTTTAGTTGTGTAAGTAGGAAGAACCACCTTTATAAACCACTTGGAGGTTTTATTCACAGTTAAGCAGTATACAGATTTTGTTAAAATAAAATGCTGCAATACATTCCTCAAAACTAGCTGTGACACTCTGCTCTCATCAGGTGTGTTCTGAACCAAATGAACCTTTGAAAACCAAGGGGTGAAATTTGAAGCTGAGTTTTTGAAGCAGCTAATGGGTCTGTTTGTGTGTGCGCGCACATGCCTGATCTCACTTTAACCATCTTCTGGTTTTTGGGTGAGCAGGATACACTGCTCTATATACCCCTCTTCTTCTTCTTTTCTCTATAAGAGTTTAAACCTTCTCTTTTTAAATGAAAACTAAATTATCTAAATCGCCTGTGTAACTTTATCTAGAAGGCTTTTGTTTTCTTGAAGGTACAGGATGGCCATATTCACACGTAATGCTAAGCCATACTACTGGCTCCAGGAGGAAGAATGTGCCCACTTTCCTCCTCCCGGGCCCCTTTAGCTCAGTGTGGTGTGGCAGGTTTGGCTCAGTGTGTTATCCAAACCCAGGGTTGTGCTTGAACTCTCTCCCTAACCACAATCTGTACTCAGGGTTTGTTTTTGGCTTCACTGCCAAGATGCACTGCCTCTCCCCAAATGAACTGACTCAGACCCTGCAATCATCACCTGAGGCCCTTCTTCGTACACCTCCTCTGAGAGAGGTCCGGATGGTGGCAGCACAAGCATGGGCCTTTTTGGTGGTGGCTCCCTGTTTTGGAATGCTCCCTCCAGTGAGGCTCGCCTGGCACCTTCATTATATATCTTTAGGTGCCAGGCAAAAACATTCCTCTTCTCTCAGGCCTTTGACTATCTATGGCCTTTTAAACTGTGTCTGCTCAAGTTATTGTTTTTGTTTATTATTATGAAGTGTATTTTTGTGGTTTTATATTGTAAGCTACCATGTGATCCTTGTATGATGGGTTGTATAGAAATTTAACTGATGATGTTGATGATGATAGGACCAGGGAGTAGCAAGTTCCTCTCTGGGTTTAGCACATTTTCAGTAAGCCTGCAGTTGTCAGCATGTAATAAATACTACTTCCCACTTTGAGTTTTGTTTGTATATTGCTTTGTTCTCATTCTGGTTCTGTTCCTGTTACTAGTATAGAATAAGTATACTGGTCAAGTGATGTTCCTCTTTTGACAAGAAGGCTTTCTGGATTTGTTGGTTAGGCAAGGGGGCTGTTCACTTAAAGGAAATGTTGCCTTATTCTACCAGTTTTCAGATTAGGCATTCAGAAGACTTTGCCAATGTACACCTTCCTGCCCTATGTATCTTATGTGCCTGCTTGGTTTTTTCAAATGAAAAAGACACTTCCCTCTTTATTACATTGGACAAAATTGTGGGAGTTACTTTCATAAGCTAAACTAGAACAAAACTAGACATCAATTCAAAACATCAAGGAGCTGGGTTCAGGAGATACTCAGGGGTCATTCTCTGCCATTTTTCACACATCATATCCCCCCCGCCCCACAATACAGAACTTATATCATTGTATCATCATATCTGAACTACAACACAAGTAGATCAAAAAGCTATTGCAAGAACGTCCATGAATGTTCCCTTCAGCCAGGGATGGGGGAACATGTGGCCCTTCAGAGGTTGTCAAACCCCAATGAGCCCCAGCCAGCAGGACCAAAGGTCAGAGATGATGGGAGTTGTAGTCCGGCAACATCTAAAGGGCCCCAGGTTGCCCCAGCATCTTGCACTTTTTGTGTAAAATAAAATGCTCGTTTCTTCTTTTTCCTTCATGAAAAGTGGATTTGTTTAGAGTTCAGTAGCATGTTGCCTGAAACAAAATTAATTCCGGAGTAGTATTTTACTGTCTCTCATCCTGGTTTGTACTTTGTAGTTTCCTTGACCTCATGCAGCGACTAAAAACGGAGGTTTTGCCCTGATTGCCGGATTTATCTCAAACTGTAGCTTACCATGACCATGCAAACATGCTGACTTCCAGCAGAAGCTTGTACTCATCTAAAATATTCCCTGGTCCTTTTAATGCTAACAAGATGTAAGTGTAAAATCACAATTGTTGGTTGGTTGGTTGGTTTTTTAAATACGGTTTATTCCATTATTTTGTTTGATAATGGGGTTTGCCATGGTATCTAGTAACATTGCCATATCTAGTACTGTAACATGGTTACAGTAACATTGCCGTATCAATAATGCAGGATCATAGTATTTAACTTCTTTTCTATTTCTATGGCAAACGTGTTTTCTGTGGATCTCCAAGTTAGTATTTCTGATTTAACAGGAGAGGGGGAGCAATGGTGAATTTCATCTATTCCAATATTGGGGTTGTCAGACTTTTCTTGAACTTTTGTGTAACATTCAAAACAGCCTAATCTGGTGGACAGAAAGTCTTAAGCATATAGAAATATTTACATCTTCATAAAAATAGTTAGCATTTATTGGACATCTGACAAGTTTTAATTTGTGCATTTTTAATGTAAAAGTGGAGCTGTCTGTCTCATATTCATTTTATAAAGCCAGAAGAGCTTATTACTTGCTGATATTGTTCTTAAACAAAGCGAAGATTCTCAGAAGTGAAATATACAACAGATGCTGTACTGGAAATCAGACACCACAATTCACTGTGCGATTGTGGTCATGTAGATGTCTAGCCTCTCTGACCTAGTTTCATGCAAAACTGATTTAATCCTTCCTAGTCCTAATTATGGGGATGCTAGTATGTGACAGGGATAGAGAGATTCCTACATATGTAGGGTAAGGTCACAACAAGGATTTTCAGAGACTACGTTGTGATGAACTGGTTCCTTGGGCAGAGTCGTAGCTATGGGGCATCTAGCTGGGTTTTTTACCCTGGGTGAAGCCCCCAGAGGAGGGCCATTGATGCTCCCAACCTGTGTGTGTGTGTGTGCGCGCAAATGTGCATGGGGGGGTACCAAACTGGGTTTTTGACCCATGTAAAATAAAGCCTAATTTTGTCCCTGCCTTGGGCAATGTGAATCTGCAGTTATATAGTCCAGCTTTACATGAATCTTGACTCATTCTCTCTCACATTGGAAGTGAATATTGGCTAGGTTGCCATCTCTTGTCGTAGGCCACTACCAGATTTCACAAGGTGAATTTTTTAATTAATTCTCCCTATTGAGTTAAAAAATATCAGTGTCGTATACAGTTCTCTCTCTTGTCCATATTTATGGCATTTCCTCTGAACTGAGAATGTCCTTGTTGACTCTCAGTGTTTCTCACTGTTAGTGCAGTGCAATTTATTTTGAACTGACAGCCAACTTAGTCTAGCCCAGAACTGAACTGCTTCCACACACTCTCTTTTCCCAGTTTGTATCAAAATGAATTTGCAAAGAATAAAGTATGCCTGCATCATTAACTTGTGTTAAGCGCAAAGCACCTGTACTCTAAAGCAGTGTTGTCCTTTAATACCTGTGTATAATGACACTTCCATAAACCAAATAAATATTTGATTTACATATAATGAAAAGATGGAGCTATACAAAAGTTGTCACACTTCTCAATATTTTTCTCCCCTTTTTTCTTTTTTGCTTTAGGATTCAAGTGCCCTGTTTGTTCCAAGTTTGTCTCTTCAGATGAAATGGATTTACATCTTGTGATGTGTTTGACAAAACCAAGGATAACCTACAATGGTAAGAAAGTAAGCTAATTACTGCTTGTAGTACGTAACTAAATTAAGATCAGCTGTGAACTAAGTTGATACAATTATTTAAACCAGCAAATACAAAGAACTATTTACTAATGCTTACTTGACACTGATAAAAACCTCACATTTCTGCTGACCCATTCTGTTAATTATTTCATCCATTTCATTTCTAGTCTGCCCTTGATGCCTCTCTTAAATGTTTTTGTTTTCATTTCATTCTTCAAGAGCCATAATCATTCTAGTTGGGAAACTAGTTGGGATACAATTATTGTTTGGACATAAAATCTTGGTATTTCAGTCGTGCATGTGAGTCTTTTCTAGTTTCCTGACTTTTTGGTATTGTCTGAATGGGGCACTAAAATATCTCCTTCCTCTGGAGTAGAGTACTAAAAATGAAAATTGGTTATATCAGAAATCCTGGCAATAATTGACCATCAAGGCTAAAACAAAAAGTTGTGTCAATATAGCAGGTCCTGGAAGAGAGATACATTTGCGGGTCACAAACAGCAGATTTAAGCTAGTAAACCAGGAGTTGGTGGTTCTGTCTGTTTTGTTCCCAGATTCTTTTATCCAGATGCACACTTACTTAACTTCTCGTAAGAGTACAGAAGTAATATAATTAACAAATCATATTTTAGCACTGAGCAATCCTGAGCAAAACATTGGGTTCACATACACCCCTCTCCTTTTGCCCTCTTTCTCCTGTGTGGCCAGAAGAACAACTTCTACTGAGATTACTTTCAATTTAAAAGGATCTCTTCCTAATGTTATTTGCAAACCAGGAGTCCTGGTTTAATACAAATAGTAGTTGCCAAACAATATAACCTGCATCACCCATGGTTTGAATTTGATTTGTTTAGGAATTAACCATTGCTTTAAACTGGGATTCCTTGTTCACATAACACCAAGTCGAGAATATTTGGAAATAAAAGTAAACACTACAGAAGTCTTTCTTGTGGCTGCGTGGAAGGAGGGGGGGGCTATGTGAACCCAGTGCTTGCTTGGGTTCAGTGTGTCTCATCCATATAATGTCAAACTATGGTTTAGCATTTTGTGTGATCCAGTGAGTCCTATTGTATGTACTTTTTACTTTCTGTGGTCAGACATTGGGTCCCTATCTTTTCCTTAAAACTACAATGTGGAGAAGTGTGTAGGCTTGAGGGGTATACTATAGATACAGGAATATTTCTGTTGCATAGAACATGGGTTAGAACATGTGACAAGTGGTTCCTTTTTATAACATCTGAAGTTCTCAGACCACACAAAATGTTGTGTTTTAGTTAAGTATTATATGTTTGTTTATTTTATTTGGATCTCTTGAAAGATTACAAAGTATAAATCTGCAACAACTTATTGCAGCATAATTTTGGGATACTTTCTGTTGTAACGTATATAAAGGTTTCTACTTATATTTGATAGTTTTCTAACATGCTGGTCAATCGGTGCAATTCAGTCTCTCCCACAACTATTAAATTTCCACGTTTTCCACTATACTCAATGGTGTTTGCAGCCTTTTACAACTATGCTAAGATAATGTTTCAGGTCTCTTGCTGTCTTGCCCAGTATGTAAATCATGCTATTTTACAGGGTTTTAAAATTGTTATTCCATTGCTGAAGGCATTTAGTCTAGAGAGAGCCTTGTCCTATTTGACTCTTTGAGAACTGTTGTGATCTTTTTAGATGGTTAGATATTAAATAAGCCATTGTGTAACGTGGATTTTAAAACAGATTAGAAATGTAAAGCTATTACAGTAAGGAAGTTTGTAAAGCTACTGTACAACCACAATAGTGTTTAGTATGATATTCTTAGAAGACAGATCAAACCTGTTGGTGCTAGCAGTTCATGCAGAACACTAGCCGTATCTACCGTATTTTTTGCTCTATAAGACTCACTTTTTCCCTCCTAAAAAGTAAGGGGAAATGTGTGTGCGTCTTATGGAGCGAATGCAGGCTGCGCAGCTATCACAGAAGCCAGAACAGCAAGAGGGATTGCTGCTTTCACTGTGCAGCGATCCCTCTTGCTGTTCTGGCTTCTGAGATTCAGAATATTTTTTTTCTTGTTTTCCTCCTCCAAAAACTAGGTGCGTCTTGTGGTCAGGTGCGTCTTACAGAGTGAAAAATACGGTATTTAGCCTCATTGTTGCCCCATGTGAAGTATAAAGCCACACTGGAAAGAAGTCATCCACCTCTGCTGCTGTTGGTTGCAAGGAAAGATGGACAAAGCAGCCTTTTCCAAGGAAGATTGTGACTTAGCTTTTTGTGCATATAGCCAGGCATCCACAAATACATGTGTGGATTCATAATACATCTTTCCAATGTCGAATGCTTCAAGCAGGGAAGCAGTGCTATCAAATCTCATTAGCACTGAGAGTTGGAGAAGGTTAAAAAATGGCACAAATCCATAAGGCTCTTTTATTTCCTTTCTTTGTGCCACACTGCAAATGAGAGGAATCCTGTCTCTTCCCCAAGCTCTCTGCGCATCCTGGAGGAGCTGGGATGGGGAAAGATTTGTGGGCAACCACACACCCAGGCTGGCTCGTAAGCCAAGACTATCTTGGTCAATTGTTGCATGTAACCACCTCATTATTGCACTAACGTACCTGATAAGAAATCTGAGAAAGTAGGAGGGTGCTTCATGTATCTTCACCACCCTGGAGGATGATTTGAACAACTGGGTTACTGAGTAGCTGCACATCATGGAAAGTTTCTACCTGGTCCTCCATATCCCCCAGTCTCAGAGCCTGAAGCATGATACTTGCTGCAAGGTATATTGTGCTGAAACTTTGGTTTCAGACTGCTTCTCTTCTTTCTTTACCTTGCTCCTCACAAAAAATATGACCCTGAAAATGACCTTTACTTAGCAATACGGAAAGACTGTAGCCCAGCTTCCACTCAACATCAAAAACAATGGCTTCATGATCCACTGTGTTCTATGAACAGGTAGCTGATCACTGCCCCTAAAGTGGCGATTCAGATGTCAAGTATGATACCAATAACAAGGTTCCCTATTTGGAGAATGCGCCCCCCTTGCTTGCTTATTATACTGTGTGTAGCTATAATCTGTATAGCTTGTGCAATTCTCAAGAGTTTTCTACTTGCATATTACCCTTCTGATATGCCTACCTTGTGCTATTTCTGGCTTCTGAGGTAATGGCCTTTTAACTACAGCCTGGTGCTGAGGAGTTAAAACTATTAGTGATACACTCGGTACTGAAGAGATGGAATAGAGGGCAGGAATAGCTTTTCATTTCTACTCTGTTCGAGACACTGGTGTATAGTTGTGCTGAATTTCATTTTCTTTAAATGACATGGTGGTTATACTCTCTGCAGTTTTTTTTTTTAAAGTCAGTACTCAGAAATGCTGAGCTCCATGACCCTCATAAATAATAGAAATTGAGCATGTGTGCATAGTTTTTCTTGATTTACATAATTGTTTCTACTGTTGCAAATCAAAGGAGGGGCTAACAACACTGCAGCCCAGCACACTGAGTCCTTCTCAGTCAGTTGTCTTCATTCTGAGATTTTAGCTGGCACACTTTGCAACATTTTCTAAATTTCTAGAAACTTTTATTTTTTTTAAAAAAAGAAAAAGCTGTGATTTGCAGAAAGCTGCTTTCTGCACACTCTACCACATTGTAGAATTGCACCATATGGAGTCCTGAGGAGGGTGCGACACGCATGTTGTAGTAATTCAATCGGAGGCATTCCTTCCTTCTTCAGGCCTATATTTAATTTTATTTCCTGATAGTGGGGAGTGCCCAGTGCTGCCCAGGAATTTTTGGAAGGCAAAAAATATTGGGGACCAGCATCCAAGTATCTTTAAAAGCTGCTGTCCCCACCTTGGGAACCCTTGTACTTAGTTGGTGATGCCATCTAAAGATGTGTCCGAATTGACAAGAGAATGAACAGACAGACAAACCACTTTCCAAAATCCATAGTAGATGACATGCTAATGTTGTACCGTGCAGTGATGACCCACAAAGGGTTAGAGCCCCCAGAAGACTACATAGGCTCCTGGGAAGGTTTGCATAATGCACATCATATTGTGCTGGTTTGGATGATGTTTTCCACATAGAACCTAGGTCCTACTAACTAATGATTGCCCTAAAAAGTAGAGAATTGGCCGGATGATTGCCATTATCTAGGATTTTGAAATGGATTATTCAGAGGAGAAACTGCCTTCTGAACTCTGGAGCGGATAGTTACCTTTTTGTGCCTTACTGAAAGCTGTTCAGTCTCTGTCTAAGCGATATCTCAAGCAGCTCTGTCGTGTGGTCTCTTGCCTTAGTGTAGTAAATGTTCTTGAGCATGATATGCTATACAGCATGACAGAAAACAGCACAAAACTCAAAAGAGAAAGCTCTAGGGCAGCTTGCTGTCTTGTTCAATTTGGAATGTTAATTCACTCACAGGCAAGGATTCAAGGTTATAAAAACCTGAGCACTGTGCTTTGTACCCCTACAAGTGAAGGTCCAACGTGCCTACACCAAATGTTGGCAGTCCAGGAATCACAAAATGTTGTACTTTATCCTTTGACTCTTGGAATAATAATAACAACTACTTCTTCTTCTTCTTCTTCTTCTTCTTCTTCTTCTTCTTCTTCTTCTTCTTCTTCTTCTTCTTCTTCATACCCTGCCCATCTGGCTGGGTTTCCCCAACCACTCTGGGCTGCTTCCAACAAAATATTAAAATACAGTGATCTGTTAAGCATTAAAAGCTTCCCTAAACAGGGCAGCCTTCAGATGTCTTCTAAAAGTCTGGTAGTTATTCTTTTTGACATCTGGTGGGAGGGCATTCTACAGGGTGGGTGCCACTACTGAGAAGGCACTCTGCCTGGTTCCCTGTAACTTGGCTTCTCGCAGCGAGGGAACCGCCAGAAGGCCCTTGGCTCTGGACCTCAGTGTCCGGGCAGAATGATGGGGGTGGAGACGCTCCTTCAGGTATACTGGGCCGAGCCGTTTAGGGCTTTAAAGGTCAGCACCAACACTTTGAATTGTGCTCGGAAATGTACTGGAAGCCAATGTAGATCTTTCAAGAGCGGTGTTATGTAGTCTTGGCGGCCACTCCCAGTTACCAGTCCAGCTGCTGCATTCTGGATCAGTTGTAGTTTCCTGGGCACCTTCAAAGGTAGCCCCACATAGAGCGCATTGCAGTAATCCAAGCGAGAGATAACTAGAGCATGCACCACTCTGGCGAGACAGTCCATGGGCAGATAGGGTCTCAGCCTGCATACCAGATGGAGCTGGTAAACAGCTGCCCTGGACACAGAATTGACCTGTGCCTCCATGGAGAGCTGTGAGTCCAAAATGACTCCCAGGCTACACACCTGGTCTTACAGGGGCACAGTTACCCCATTCAGGACCCGGGAGTCCTCCACACCTGCCCGCCTCCTGTCCCTCAAAAACAGTACTTCAGTCTTGTCAGGATTCAACCTCAATCTGTTAGCCACCATCCATCCTCCAACCACCTCCAGACACTCACACAGGGACTTCACCGCCTTCACTGGTTCTGATTTGAAAGAGGTAGAGCTGGGTATCATCCACATATTGATGAACACCCAGCCCAAACCCCCTGATGATCTCTCCCAACGGCTGCATGTAGATGTTGAAAAGCATGGGGGAGAGGACAGAACCCTGAGGCACCCCACAAGTGAGAGCCCAGGGGTCTGAACACTCACCCCCCCACACACTTTCTGAACATGGCCCAGGAGGAAGGAGCGGAACCAATGTATAACAGTGCCCCCAGCTCCCAGCCCCTCTAGACGGTCCAGAAGGATGTTATGGTCGATGGTATCAAAAGCCTCTAAGAGATCCAGCAGAACTAGAAAACAGCTCTCACCTTTGTCCCTAGCCCACTGGAGATCATCGACCAATGCGACCAAGGCAGTTTCAGTCCCATGATGAGGCCTGAATCCAGACTGGAAGGAATCCAAATGGTCTGCTTCTTCCAGGCGTGCCTGGAGTTGTTCAGCAACCACTCGCTCAATCACCTTGCCCAAGAATGGAAGATCTGAGACTGGGTGTGGCCATATTGGCAGCATCTAAAGATGGTTTTTTAAGAAGCGGTTTGATAACCGCCTCTTTCAGCAGGTCTGGGAAGGCTCCCTCACAGAGAGAAGCATTCACCACCCCGTGAAGCCCATCGCCCAGCTAGCTTTTATAAGCCAGGATGGGCAAGGATCAAGGAGACAGCTGGTTGGTTTCACTCGTCCAAGCAGCCTGTCCACATCCTCAGAGGTAACAGATTGGAATTGATCCCACGCAACTTGACTAGACAGGACTCTAGCACTCTCCCGCCCCGGCCCTGCTCCCATGGTGGAGTCTACCTCTTCCCGAATCTGAGCGACTTTATCAGCAAAAAACTTTGCAAAATCATTGCAGGAGATCATGTGGCCTGTACTGGGCCTCGATGTAGCAGGTGGTTCCGCTAAATTGAGAGCCACTTGAAAGAGTCTCCTGCTGCTGTTTTCTGGAGTAGATAGAGGCGGTGCAATAGAGGCGGTGAAGAAAGTCTTCTTCGCTGTCGCTATCGCCGCTTGGTAGGCTCGACATTGAGCTCTAACCCGTGTCTGGTCAGCTTCAAAATGAGTTATCCGCCACCGGCACTCTAGCCATCTCAGCGATTGTTTCATTGCCCTCAGATCCATGGAAAACCACGGGGCTGTCTGGGCTCCATGCAATCGGAGAGGGCGCTTCGGAGCCAAACAGTCAGTAGCCCTGGTTAACTCCACATTCCAGCGGGCCACCAGGGAATCAGCTGAAAGGCCATCAACATGGGATAAAGCATCCCCTACCACTCTTTGGAAACCATTTGGATCCATTAAGTGGCGGGGGCGGACCATCCAAATCGGTCCCACCTCCCTGCAGAGGGAAAGGGTCGCGGAGAAGTCCAGCTGCACCAGGAAGTGATCAGGCCATGGCACTTCTTTAGTTTCACTTTTACTTAGTGTCAGATCACTAACATCCATAGAGGTGAACACCAGGTCTAAGGCATGTCCGTGACTATGAGTTGGGCCAGACTTATTCAGGGATAGCCCCATGGAGGCCATGCTTTCCACAAAATCCCAAGCAGCCCCTTGTAAGGTTGTGTCAGCGTGGATGTTAAAATCCCCTAGGATAACCAAACTAGGTGTCTCCAGGAGAACATCCGCCATGACCTGAAGCAGCTTGGATTCCTCCTTGGTGCAGCAGGGAGGTTGGTACACCAAAAGGAATCCTGTACTTCCCCTGTTGCCCAACTTCAGAACATGCACTCAGAGAACTAGGTCTTCCTAATAGGACGCCTGGTGCAAACTAATGACTTCCTAAAAATCTCTGCAAACCCCTCCCCCCAAGGCACGGGTTGCTATGCGTAAGAGAAACCTGGTAGACAAGCAGCGGCAAGGACAGGCCCATCTGCTTCATCCAACCTAGTCTCTGTTACACATGCCAGGTCACGTCCTCCATCCATGATCAAGTCATGGATGGCAGTAGCCTTATGAATCATTGACCTGGCATTGCACAGCAGCACCTTCAGGTCATGTGGGTATCCCTTGCTGATTCCAGTATCCGTCCGGACAAGACCAGACCCGGAGTAAGGGATAGTCCTCAAATAACGACTAAACCTGCCTCCTCGGTAATGACATGGTCTCGTCTTAGCGTAACTCCTCCTCCAACCCATGATCACTGAGATCAGTTGTCCCAGTTGGAACCTATTTTGATGGGCATTGTGAACAACAGGGCCCATTATGAGCAGCAGCTCATGCACACACAAATCAAGCAAAATAACAGTTGCAATTCTGGATCATTGGTGCTGGAGAAATGTTTTATATACTTAGGCAGCAGCATCCATATTTTGGGGCCAATATCATACATTTAGAGGCAAGCTCTCTGAAGACAGAACAAACGTTCTGAACTTACTGGCACTAGCACAACATTTCTAGGAATCTGAGCAACTAGGCGCCTAGGAGTTTTCTTCGGGTGCTGCATCTGCTGTCTTGCAATTAGTTGAGTCCTTGGAAAGGCATTATACATTCTATAAACAACCTGAATGAAATTCTGCATTTTGCATTTTATAAATTTATATTTTGTAAGATGGAGCATGGTTGGGTTCTGCTGCAATTGGGAGCTTTGGGGTGCTTTGTTTTCATGCCAGATGCAAACCTTAGGTTAGGGTGGTCTAAAATGTACACATGCAGTCGTGCATTCCACATGCTCTTAAAATATGCTGAGAGAAAGAAGTGGACCCAAATACAAGATTAATTTAACAAGGTTTGAATGTCGCTACTTCTATTTCTTTTAAAGCTGTCACATGGGTAAATGCAACTGATTTAAGTTAGCTGCAGACTCTGACCCATTATTTTCTGCTTTGACTGTTCTTGAGGTTTAGTTTGGCTTTCCTTTCTCCTCATTCTCCAGTTGATTGTCTTGTTGTAGTTCTTGCCCCTCACAAGATCCATTCTTTGAAATTTTCCTGCTTCTGTTTTCATATAACAGTATCTAATCTCTAGACTCTAAGGCAGACTTCAGCCATCATGCAGACTAAAGTACAGTATTACAAATATGTAATTGGGCGATACTGCATATTCATTAGTTGGGTGAGTCACCCCTGACCTTGCTGCCCTGCTTTCCAATGACACTTGCTTCTTCCACTGTTTGCTAACCCTAGTTTCTTGTCTTGCAGTGTCTTCTATAATAACTCTTAGATTTGATTTCACCATAATCATGTAACCAGTTTTTAAAATTGCACCTTTATAGGGTGATATTCAACTATGTTTTATTCGGAGATGTTTCTACATCTACACAACAAAAGCCAGAGTAGCTGGTCTGGTCTGTTAAGACTATTCCACACAGGAATAGTAAAACAGTTGTATTAGAATTAACTGAAAAACCACAAGCTTGCACAAGTACATTGTGGTTTTGGTTGGTACCAGTAAAGCTTTTGATTTACTAACCCTAGGTAGAACCCCACACATTAAGCAAATAATAAGCCCTTGAGCAAATGTTTTACTTTTGCCATTAACTGAAATGCTTCTGCCATTGGAATTGATAATCTCATAAATACGAATGAGTTGCTAAGAAAGGTATGCAAAAAGTCACTAAAAACAGTTCAGAGAAAAAAGGGTGTGGAGCTTTTGCACGTGTAGATTTACAATACAGTATGCGTACATTTTCTTATGAGAAATGCACAGGGATTGTTTTCTGTACCTCGTGATTCTGCTGGATAAGAACTACCTGGAATGTCCTACACTTAATCAGTTTCTAACTTTAAAGGTCATTCCGAGGATGTCATAAATTGTGTCTGCAACTGCTGCAGTCTTATGACTGCTAGGAACTGTACCTGAGGGCAAACCCTGAGCCTTATCTTTCACTATGTTTATGGAGCGATTTTATTTGATTGACCATATAAGCATCTCACAAGAGACCACAATTATTTTGTTGATGTAGCTCTTTGAATCAATAAAAGCAGTTTTCTTTTTCAGGGTTTCTCTGTCCTTATGACTGTATTTTGTAGGTTTGCAGCCCTATGTATGTCTGCTCAGAAATCTGCTTAATGGGGCTTACTCCCAGTTAAGTGTGTATCAGATTGCAGCTTTAATCAACATTAGTCATAATTGGAGCAGACCTATTGAAAGCAATAGGTTTAAGTTTAAGTTTAGGTCTGTTGCTTTCAAAGGGTCTAAGCTGAGTGTGAGTTTTTGGTATACTGTTAGCTAAAGTGTTTTGGTGTTTTTTAAAAAATAAATAAATCCTAAAGCTGTAATTGATCTCTCACAATGTGGATTTTGTTTGAAATGTGATGTGGTATGAGTCAGTAGCAAAGGAAATTCTTGACTTCAGCATTTTCTGCAACAGCTTAGACACCAGATAGGGTTGCAATTTATGCCTGCCTCAGTCTTTTCCAGGGTTGCGACTCTGTGACAGAGTTACGCATACTGGAATGATCTTTTCTATTTCAGATGAAAATATAGTACTGGTAATTATACCTGTTTTTGTTTTTGTTTTTTAAATCCATTTTTTTTGCAGGAAGTGGTGTGTATGTGCTGCTGGTTTGTTTATGTTAAAATCTAAGTAGGAATTTCTGAACTATTGAGAAGGATTCTTGATTGAAAAATGCTTGCTGCGCCAAGACGGAGAATTGTGACATTGTTTAACATTGTAGCTTATTTCATACAGTGTTGACTGTTTACATTTTGAACACTGGAAACACTCAGTGTTTCCATAATTTGTATAACAGTGTCATCTTACTTACAGGGGTTTAAGCTAATGTGTTAATCTTACCTTTGAAAATGTTTATTTAAGGGCCCTGGTTGCATCCTGTTGAGGAATTATGTACAAAATGTCAGGCTGAGAGATATGGTGGAATACAGAACCTAACATCCACAATAACAATGGAAGAGGTGCCTGAACAGTTGGGTACACATGCAACTCAACTGGAGTGGTCTCCTAATGGATGTGGCTATGCAGGTTTTTACCATACCAAGTCTACATTCAAATACTTCAGAACTTGCAGGGTTACATCTATTCCTATTGGTCCCCATTTTCAACAAAACAACTTCAAAGCGAGGCTCCATTGTGAAATTTTTAAACTACAGTGGTACCTCTAGTTACGAACTAAATTCATTCCGGAGGTCCATTATTAACCTGAAACGGTTCTTAAATAGAGGCGTGCTTTCGCTAATGGGGCCTCTTGCTGTTGCGCCGCCGACACACAATTTCCATTCTCATCCTGGGGCAAAGTTCTCAACTCGAGGTAACTCTTCCAGGTTAGCAGAGTTTGTAACCTGAAGCGTTTGTAACCTGAGGTGTTTGTAACTCGAGGTACCACCGTATAATGCATTAACAACTTTTTTGAGGCACCTTACATTTTACTTGGGTGACAAGTAGCATTCATTTTCCTCTTCTAGGTCTGCCCTATAGTAGATTTCTTTCTGGCTACAACTCTGTGGAACTTTTATTTCACTGGATGGATATTGTAGACTGAAACACCTGCTGTAAATCATTTAGTTGTGAGTCAGAACAGAGGCAGTTCTACACAAAAACATGTAGATATATATAGTTGTCAGTAGGTTTCCAACAGAGGGTGCTTATGTCCATAATGTTTTTCCACCGTAGTGTCTAGAAAATTGCTTGTTGATAAACTGGTCCAGGCTCACAACGATGGTTAGTTGAATTCCTAGTTGAGTTTCCCAAGTGTTTCCTTTCCATTAGTCAATCTGAGCCTGGACTAGTTCATTCAATGGGACACTCTGGTGCTACTGCTTTCATTTTGTTTAATCACCTTCCGCAGACATACCTTAAGGTGATATACAAAATACAATAAAAACAACACAAGCAAATCCTAAGCAGGCAGAGAGCTATCCATCCAGCTGCAAAGCTTCCTTGAACAAAAATATATTCAATAGCTTCTAGAAAGTACAGTGTGCGTTTGTCATATAACGTGACAGGAATACCGCTCTACAAAACTGGTGTAGCCTGCTCCAAGTTACTGTGGAGGGAGCTTCTGATATCTTTGTAACTTGAAGGAGAAGCTCTTCTGAAATCAGCAG
The DNA here is from genome assembly GCF_964270895.1 of Podarcis filfolensis. NCBI lineage: Eukaryota > Metazoa > Chordata > Lepidosauria > Squamata > Lacertidae > Podarcis > Podarcis filfolensis. Next base: position 13,894,564 of record NC_139614.1, read on the forward strand.
CGACCCTACCCACTTAGTATATATGGCATGAGGTTGTCTCTCAAGTAACCTGGTCCTGAGTTGTAAAGGATCTTACAGTGGCAATGCCTTGAATTTGATCCAGTAGCGGAGTGGCAGTCGGTGAAAATCCTACAAGCCAGGTTTTATGTCCTGGCAGCAGTTTGCCCCCACAAGCCACCATATTCTGCAACAGATGAAGCAGAGTCCAGACCAGGGGGAGCCCCCCATGTATCCCCATTTGTTGGAAACCTCCTGATTACTACACACACACACACACACACACACACACACACACACACACACACCACTATCGCAATTACTCAGTATTCCCCCTTATATTGAGGAGCCCCAAACCTGGCTGTGATGGACATGACTGTCATGGACATTGTGGGTGGGACTGGACTAGCTAGCATGGATCCCTTGTGCATGTTTTCACTGCTTTTGGTTTCCTGTAAACACCCCCAAAAGTCTTCTCTCTAGGAGGTTCAGATCACCCCGGTGTCAGTATCTTAGTGGTTAGGACTCTGAACGTGGGTGCTGCCTTAGCTTCTGCCTTCGTAGCTACCTCCCCTCACAGATGTATATTGACTCGGTTTCCGTGCAACGCTAAATCAACCATGACTTGGTCAGGCTCCCAGAGAGGAGATTGTGGCTCGCAACTGCTTTGCTCTTCCTCCGGTCTCGCTTCTCTGAACCAAGCCACGATTTGGTTTAGTGCATTGTCTGAACCCAGGCACGTGATTTGTCTTGCTCCAGGCAAGCCACAAGTTGTAAACCAAGAACAAATCTTGGCTACAGCTCATGACAAACCACTAGCCTGGGCTCAGATGACATGCTAAGCCAAACTTCGGTGTAACTCTCACAGTGAAGACAGCTATGACACCTGAGGGCTTAACAGTGCCTACCAAGTGACAGTGAAGAGGGGTTATTTCAAACTCCAAAAACTTGTTCTGCAAGTACACTGGTTTGCCTATAAGGTGCTAGAACTGTTTTGCCCTGAGTCAGCCCAGTGATGTATGTAGCTCAGTACTGTCTAACCTGGCTGGCCCTCCAAGGTCTAAGGTAGAGACATTATTCAGACCTGCTTGGACCCTTAATTGGAGATGCTAAGGTTTGAATTTTGGCCTTCATGTACGCAAACCATTTTTCTTTTGTGAAGTGCTTTAGTGCTTTATTTGTTGAGGTCTAAAACTTTCAGGGCAGTCATATGTCTTTTATATTGGTATTCCCGTCTTCATTGTGTCTCTATGTAAGCACTCAGAATGGGTAAACATCCTCAGAACAATGATTACATGCAGCATTGGCCACCTCCTGGAGTCCTCCCTACTCTACTCTCCATGTGTTTGCTGTAAATGTCTACTTTGGATGTGTGCTTATAGAGCCCCTCAAATGAAAACGCAAGATCCTAACTTAGGGTCATTTGATTGAAAGGCAAGAATAAATAACACCCTATTTTGGGAGGTACGGTTCTACAGGTACACATGCCAACAAAGAGAGGTTGAGGCAAGCATGACCGTATTAACTCATCACAATCCCTTGACTTACCAGGAAGAAAATGCATTGTTAACAGCCATATTGAAGTCTTGCTAAATGTGTAAAAATAAAGCTACAGACAGGTTTGAAGCTTGTCCTTCGTTAAGAGTAAAATCAAAACATCCAGAGCTTCTTGCCATAGCTTGGTTGGGGACAGAATGCTGCTGCATCCCAGTTGTTGGAAATTTCAGGAGGAGAGAGTGTTCTTTTGCTTGGGTCTTGCTTGTGGGCTTCCGATAGGTATCACTTTGGCACTCTGAGAACAGGCTACCGGACTGGAAGTGCCATTTGCCTGTTGCAGCAGGCTCTTCTTAGATTCTTCCGTATGTTGTAACTTTCATTAGGCTATGCCACTTGCCTTGTTTTACATTTTACTAATGTATCAGATTTTAAGATTGGTTTGATCATTGTCAAATTATATTTGTATGAAATCAACTTGGCATACAAGATGTTTGCTTAATTTACCAGTATCAGTGGCTGCAGTACATAATTTTAAAACAACAACAAGCTTTCTCACTAATTTTACACACACTTTATTAAGTGTCTCTCTTTTCTTTGCATGCAATAGCATTCTGCTTTGAGGACTTAAGCACTTGAGTCCATTGTTGCTTGCCCTGGCATGTAAAATAAGCACAAAGGAGATGAAGTTGGGGGGGGGGGAGGTCAAAATGTCAGACACTTTAAAAAAATCTACATGTTATGGAAATTAGAAGTATCTCTGCAACTTAGGGCAACTGTCACTGGCCAAGGAATAGCATTTTATTCTCGGCGGCTTCTGTACTATTACTAAAATAAAATCTATTATCACTCTTGATTTTTCTAGGGGAGTGCACATTGTGTGCTGCTTTTGTGATGGTCTGCTATCATTGAGGGTTCAAGAACAAAAAGTATTCAGGTAACATGCCTGATCTTTCATCAGTCAAGTTGTAGTGCTTGTCTGTCTCTCTCCTTCCCTCCCCCTTTCCGCCCCCATTTCCACTGAAACAGATGAATTGTTTTGGATGCTTCGTCTGAATGGCAAATATTTCTGTTATGAAGCAGAGCATGGAATCCTGTTGGATGCTTTCATTAAAACCAATATATATTGCAGATAACAGGCTTTTGTTTTGCTGTCTGCTTTACTCATGCTGCCTTGACCTACATTAGCATAGATGTTTACTAAGAAGAGCTTTTTATTTTGCATTTTGGGTGCATGAGAGCTACTGATTCCAGACTTGATATAAATGTCTACAGAAGCACCTAGTATATTGAGTTCACTGACGCACAAGCAGCATTTAATTGATTGGCCTTTAAATAGCTATCTCCTTTTCTCCAGTGGTAAAATCTTTACATACCCAGCTACTAAATATCAAAGCATATAATAAGTTATGCCTAACTAGCCTCCACCGTAAGCAGCTGAACCTGAAGTTGGTTTGAGGAAGGCCAGGTCAGATGTAGGAGAGAACTCTGGGGTTTCTATTTCTTTATCATAGATCTTGCTAAGCAAGGGTGTTGACTAAGTGCTGTCTGTACAGTCTGGGTTGCCTTGTGGCAGCAGGTAGTGATATCATGGCAGTTATGGAAACCTCCACAGCAGTACAAATTGGTTTGCTCCAAGGTTCATGTACGACTTTGTTTTCTCTGTGTGTCATGTTCTCTTTGCATTTATCATGCCACACTGGTGATAAACCAGGGATGATTGGGTTTGTGCTCAGAATCTGGCATTGATTCACTCCAAGCAGTTGCTTAGGGTATAGTTTCTCTGTACGTCAATGTTACGGTGACAGCATTTGCTATGCAGAAGAGGAGACTGAGGAGAGCCTTGTGGTATGTGAGTCTTAGTTTATCTGGCCGCCGTGGAGACGGTAGAGTAGACTTGTGGAAATGGCTCTTTGTGGGAAAGTCTGTAAATGCATTAGGTGCTTACATCAATTTGATCTGAAACGAGACTTGAATTTTAAAGTTGCTTCTAAAAATTATGCCTTCATAACAGTGGATTGTGCAAGCTCAAAGCCTGCCAGGATGAGGCTCAGAGGTGATTGGGGATTGGACAGAAAATTCAGCATCTTTTATCTTGTGAACAGCCCTGGGATCTTGTGGTGTAGGGCGACATGTACCGTATTTTTTGCTCTATAAGACTCACTTTTTCCCTCCTAAAAAGTAAGGGGAAATGTGTGTGCGTCTTATGGAGCGAATGCAGGCTGCGCAGCTATCCCAGAAGCCAGAACAGCAAGAGGGATTGCTGCTTTCACTGCGCAGTGATCCCTCTTGCTGTTCTGGCTTCTGAGATTCAGAATATTTTTTTTCTTGTTTTCCTCCTCCAAAAACCAGGTCCGTCTTGTGGTCTGGTGCCTCTTATAGAGCGACAAATACGGTAAATCAGATAAATAAATATTTAGAGAAGATGCCTTTAAAGTGCCATGTGAATCAATCGTTAAAACAAAGTGAGCTTCTTCATAGTGTAGGCATAAGACACTTAGGCCTCGCTTGCCAAGCCAATCAGGTTTCCCTTGGTTTTTAAGTATCCCACAAAAGCTTGGAGTTCATACCCTCCCAACTGGCTGGATTGCCATAATTTTAGGTCATGGCTGAGTGCAAGGGGGTGGGGAACCTTTTTGACCTGGTGGACCAGATTTTTATCTGTCTCCATCACCACAGTCCAACTTTGCCAGGCCAATAGCCAAACAACTGGCTGTTGGGTGCTGGGAAATGCTGTGCAAAGCACATTGCAAGCTCTGTGTTTCCCAAGAGTTGAGCAAAGGGCCAGAAAAGCTGCTTTCTGCAGGGATCGGCTGCACAATCAAGTTTCCCTATGGGAAGTTAGATTGCACAGCCATTCCAGCCACATCTGTACCCATGAGCATGATGGGCATGGTTTTAGGAAAACAGCTTAGTTGGCCAATTTGGGATGTAGGCCAAATTTGGCCTGCGGTCTGGAGGTTCCTTACCCCTTCTTTAGTGTTAGATGAGTTCGGGCAAGCACAAGTGAACTGCCAGGGTTGTGTGTTCCTTCTCCTACAGGGCCAGGGTTACTTTGGCAGAGTTTAGTTATGTTTTAATTAACCCCAGCCTTACTGTGTATTCAAACAAAGAATCTAATTACAGTTGTACCTTGAAAGTTGATTGGAATCCGTTCCGGAAGTCCATTCGACTTCCAAAACATTCGGAAACCAAAGCACAGCTTCTGATTGGCTGCAGGAAACTCCTGCAGCCAATCGGAAGCCCCGTTGGACGTTTGGCTTCCAAAAATAGTTCGCAAACCGGAACAGTCACTTCAGTGTTTGCGATGTTCGGGAGCCAAAACGTTCGAGTACTCAGCTTTTCGAAAACCAAGATACGACTGTATTCTAATAAGCTAACTTGGTTTCAAGTTGGCATAGTATGAAACTTACCAACGTGTATGTTTAAACCAGGATCCTACCAACTAAAACGAAACACTACCAAAATCATTATCTTAGCCATTTGGGAAGAGATGTACAGAATGAAGCATGTAAGCCCAGTGCTTGGCTCGGGCCCATTCAGACATGTTGACATAGTGCTAAATTGTGGTTTAGTGTTACATGTGAATGCAATCCATGTTTTAATTATTGACTAGAAACAGAAGGTTCATAAAACCATGCCAGTATAGGTAGAAATTGCTTCTTATAAACTGCGGACATTTTAATTTGACCAGCTTCTGCGAATTCTTCATACTGTGGAAATAGGAAGGTCTGTTACCTTTCATGTAGCATACTGAAATTGCCTGAAAAGTATTTCATAAAGATTTCACAGGAACAAATAAGAATTTGTTTCAAGCCCTAGTTCTGTGGAGAGAATTAGCAATTCTGATTTTTCCTTACTGATTTGTATCTCAACACAGAGAGATCAGTTTATAGTAAATCTTGACATTAATTCAAAGGATTTATCACAGAATTGTTGTCGCATTGGTATTACAGCTTTGTCACCTACAAAAATATCCCCATTGTATCCACTAGTAGTAGTAAATTACTAAGAAAATGCTCAGTTTGGGTGGGAGGAACCCCTTCTTGGCTGTTTTTGTCTGGTCAAATAGAGAGCATGCTTGAAAAGTTATTCAGTTGTATGAATAACTTACAAACTTTTTACTCTTTCATTAGTTAAGAAGTTGTAAACTTCCAGTTTCTGCTTCTTCAGTGGAAGAAAACCATTTAAGGTATCTATGCGCCATCATTCATAGCCTACTTTGAAATTAAATTATGGCGTATTGTCACATGCCTTTGTTTTTATACCATCAGAACTCATTTTCACTCCACAAAAAGAGATGCCTCCAAATTCTGGAGCTGATTTTGAACTTCTAATCAAGTGGAAATGGACATGGATTGCAAGGGAAAAGGGAGGGTCACACTGGTTCCGGGATATCCTTGTTATTTAGATATGGCAGGCATAGATTTAGCCATCCCTAGCTTGCAAAGGCAGAAGGCAAGGCCAATCCACTTCTTGTGAGAGACAGTTTCTAGATGCAGCATACATGGATAGGCACTCAGCACAATTTAATCCAAAATTGGCAGTGCTGTGCAGAATTTAAACCTCTTTCACATTCATCAGCTGCTTCGAAAGCCTGGCAGGTGGTGCCTGTGGAACACTGCCTTCCAGGTTCAGTGCCGGAACAGTGGTTGGCTCTGGCAAACCTCTGCCAGATTGAGCAAAATCTGGTGAGGTAAAGCTACAGAAATCAAGCGCATGGGCTTATTTTGCAGGAATTCTGCCTCAGGTTTTGTCCAACCCTATGCCATCTGGAAACCATATTGCACAACTTGCAGTCTGGAAGCGAATGGGTGTATCTAGTGTTGATGTTTAATTACTTTTTATGATCACCACTTCAGCAGCAGGGATGTACAGAATCTAGTATGTCAGAGGTGCTTCTTTTCCATGTTCAGGCTTCAGGTGATAAAGGTCTCTGTTCCGTAAGGAGGTATATACCATAAATATTGATCTTTGAATTATGGGGAAGGCTGAGAGAGCATTTATATTATTTTCTGTCTATATCTGAGTTGAAATATATTTTATACCATCATAAATAACTCATTTTCCAAGTGTGGATCCTTAGTAGCCAAGTGGGTACCATCAATTTAGAACACGAAGGTTGGTAGGCTTGGGGAGAAACCCCCAAGCAACACCCCCCCCACACACAAAAAGGCTTTGGAAGATATCCCTAAGAGGTGGAAAACCCCAGAAGAGCCTGTGAGGACCAAGCAAGCTTAGTGGTCACAGAATGCTGTCTAACTGTTCAAGGGTGGAAAACTGGGAGAGCGTGGGATGCATTGGAGTTTACTGGAAGAGGGCATGGCTGGCTGACTGGCTGGAAAGCTTTGATGCAGGTCTTCCTTGTTGTTTTCTATCTGCACAAGCATGTGAGGTATTGTAATCTTTAGCCCTACATTCCAGTAGCTTGTTTCACAACAGTATTCCATTAGACTAAATCAAACCACAGTATGATTTGATTTTGTGATTGTTAACTTCATTGAATGTTAAACGTGATAGATCTCATCTTCCTTGCCATTTCTTTAAAGGATATTGTCAATACTGGGAATGAAATATATATATTTTTTGTCTCTGTTGTGTTTTGCCTGTGTCTGTAGAGGATGTGCTGAGTAAAGATGCTGGGGAGTGTGCAATATGCCTGGAAGAGCTGCAGCAAGGGGATACAATAGCACGATTGCCTTGTCTATGCATATATCATAAAGGGTAAGTACACGCGAAACAGAATTCAGCAGCTGGGACTTGGAATCATAGAACTGTGGAGTTGGCAGGGACCCAAAGTGTCATCTAGTTCAACCCCCTGCAAGGCAGGAAGCTCAACTAAAGTATCCATGACAGGTGGCTATCCAGCCTCTGCTTAGAAACCTCACAGGAAGGCGAGTTCACAACCTCCTGGGGGAATCGGTTCCGCTTAACCATTCTAATAATTCACTGAAATAATTTTAATAGATTTGCATTTAAAAATGAGATTTGACAAGGTGGAATTTCTAGAGCTTATCCCCTCAGCATATTTACTTTTCCTCTTAATTGTTTTTCTTTGGAAATCTTACTTCATAGTATGCAAGGACCCTCAAAAAGACGCCTTTACTGAGGTTTTCCAATATATAGCTTTTTGATTGATTAATCAATTACAAGTCTGTTAACCATTTCTGAATGATTGCCCTAGTTAACATGATACTTTCATTATAAAGAAAGCATTTACTTGAAAAAAAAAAATTCTGTTTCCGTGGAGCTGACTGATAAGCAAACTTCTCTTTGTGTTTCAGCTGCAGTAAAGAAATAATTCTTCTCTCTGTCTCTCTCTCGTAGATGCATAGACGAATGGTTTGAAGTAAACAGATCTTGTCCTGAACATCCCTCAGATTAACGTCAGAGTTTCCTGTTTTGTGTAGGTAACTATTGTCATATAGGTTGCTGTCCCTAAAGACCAATCTATAAAGCTGAGTAGCTTTCAACATCTGGCTGTAGCACAACATGAGTTCTAGTGCTCCAATAACCTTTTGCTCCAGCTACTTTTCTTAATGGTACATTGGCACAATAACTTCTGGGATTGGACGCAGTTGTTAAATGTATTTGATTCTTGCACATGCTAGAGACTTCAAACCATCGATCCTGTCACTGATGATGGGGATGAATGCTGAATCTTTGCAAACTGAGCCATCTGCTCCTTACTCTTGCCATGGGGATTTTTGTGTCAAGAAATTCCTGCCTTAACCGATAAACCACCTTTGTTACTACTTTAGGTTTAAGGCCCTTGTATTTACAGGACCGCATCTCCTGGTATGCCCCGCAGAGGACCCTAAGGTCCATGAATAACCATAGTTTAGAGGTCCCAGGCCCTAAGGAAGTCTATCCTCTACCAGGGCCAGGGCCTTTTCAGTGATGGCTCCGACCTGGTGAAATGCTCTGTCCCATGAGACCAGGGCCCTACAGGATTTAACCTCCTTTCGCTGGGCCTGTAAGGCAGAGCTATTCCGCCTGGCCGTTAATTTGAATTCAGCCTGATCTTTTCCTTCTCTTCCCTCCCCCTCCTCTTTTATGAAGATTACCCACTCTGGGACCCCACAGCTAATTCTCCCCTGGCCTCCTCGCTGGCCCAAGTAGGACTAATTCAGCCAGCTAGCCCTGGTGACTATCTAATGTTTATTGGATGGATTTCCCCCAAATTGATTTTTGAACTTTGAATTTTATTGTCATTCATGCTTTTATACTGTATTTTATGCTGCTTCTATGTTGTATTATAATTAAGTGTTTTAAATTTGTTGTTAGCCGCTCTGAGCCCGGTTTTCTGAACCGGGAAGGGTGGGGTATAAATAAAAATATATTATTATTATTATTATTATTATTATTATTATTATTATTATTATTATTTATCCAATTCTACCGCAGCCATCTTACCATTCTGGGCAGCAGTGCAGGCCCAAGACATTTTGCTGCCTGAAGTGGCATGTAAATAAATAGCGGCCCTGCTATGGCAAACACTTTATAAAGGCATTATCTGCACCATTCAGACACCAGTTCTTACCCTGTGTGTTCCCAGATGTAGCACTTAGATTCTTAGTGCCTAATGCTTAGTAATGGCAGTGGTAGGCTGTTTTCACCAGGCATTCATAAATGTGGAACAAGACAGTCTGGCTTGCCCTTTGTAGACCAGCAATCGGTGCCATTTGAGATGCTCTTTAAAGAGTTGTCTCTTAGCATATTCAGTTCTGACTTGCTGGAACTAGACATGTTACTGTTCAGTAACATCTTTTTCATGACTTTTATCCCCACAAGGAAAAAATACTGTGTGTCATATTTCAGGCATATTTTTTAAAAACTTGAAAACCACAACTGTGTTAGAGCAGGGTGGAGGGGGCAGCAATACTTTCTAAACTTCCTATTTTTAAATGCCTGTTGGCATTTGTGTCAAGTTATTTGAGTTGGCGCACAATACAAATAACTCCTTTAGGCTCCCAGGTACCAGGAAGGCTTTCCTCTCTACACACACCCTGAACAACAGCCCTCACATGCTGTATCAAAAATTGCTCTTGAAGCATGATTAATTTTTCAGAAATCGTTTTTTGTGTCCCACAATGAATGTCTGTTTGATGGAAATGTATAGTGAAAAGTCTCACTGTGCCCATAGTGTTACTCATGTGGTCTCTTGATTGTTAATCATCATAGCCTTGATCAAAGAAGGCCCTTTCTTTTTCCTTTCTCTCCCCCCCCCCCTTTTTACAATTTACCAGGTTTCATCTATTTCTGCATTCTTCGCTCATCTTAGAAACCACAGTACAGATGTGGTGGGAGTGGGGAGGAGTTATGGCGCTAAATGATGGGTACCACCATTTAAAAATACTCCCTGCACCTCCAGTATTGAAATACTAGCATTGTAGCAAAAGGTGGCTCAATTCACACATAATGCTAAGCCAAACTATGGCTTGGGATGAACAAGCAAGCATGCAGGTGCATGTTTAGAAAATCACAGCCTCTTTGCTCTTCAGCCAGTCCTGCTGTTGCTGTACTTCCAGAAGCTGAACCATGGTTTGGCTTAGCTATACAAGCCCAGGTTTGTAGCTGGTCTTGCTCCAAACAAACCATGAACAGTAAGCCGAGAGCTAACTCTGATTACAGCTTGTGGTTTTCTTGGACCAAGACAAACCACAAGCCTGGGCTCACATATAGCACTAAGATGGCAACTGCAGGACCAGCAGGAGGGACAAATTTTCTAAATTTGCAACAACTCACTTGGGCATAGTTTGGCTTGGCATTGCTTGCAGAGCAGGTTTCTCTCCTGCTTAGGTAGTCCAAGAATAAAAGAAGAAGTTTTCACGCCCAAATGAGTTATGGAGCTCACTACCTTTTGGCCAAGCCCAGAGACATCATATGGGCTCTGAGAAAATGGTGGGCAATAGTGGGGAGAATTTGTGTGGCTGCTTCCCTCTTATTTCTCCTTCCTCCTGCCATCATGTGAAACGCAGAAGGGTTTGGCTTCCTGCTGCTCTGTATGGTGGTACCTCAGGTTACATACGCTTCAGGTTACATACACTTCAGGCTTCAGACTCCGCTAACCCAGAAATAGTCCCTCCTGAACTTTGCTTCAGGATCAGAACAGAAAACGTGCTCCGGCGGCGCGGCGGCAGCAGGAGGCCCCCTTAGCTAAAGTGGTGCTTCAGGTTAAGAACAGTTTCAGGTTAAGAACGGACCTCCGGAACAAATTAAGTACTTAACCTGAGGTGCCACTGTATGTGGGACGGGGTAGCACATCTTGGTGGTAAATTATGGGAAATGCCAAGGAGAAAAGTATTCCTTCTCAAAATCCCCAATACACCACTATTACAGGATAAATACAAGTGAATCGTTTTCTCAGTATCAGCTGGTTCTTATGGCTGTTTATACACACACGGGCAATTTATTTTTAAGTGGTGTCCAGAGAGACTCATACTCCCCCCCCCCCAGAAAAAAACCAAAACTGCTGTTTATAGAACACACTGCATTTCCAAGAAAGTTAACTTCCTTCTCTGTGAATTTCTTTCTAGTCTCTCACACTGATCATCACGTGCAAAGGATTTGGCATTCCGTCTTCAGATGCCGACGTGAGACTGGACTTCTGTTCACTTTGTACTGGAAAATTAAGAGGGAGATGGAACACGACACGGGACAAGTGATGCAAAGCTGGAAGCTCCGTGTACAGACACTCAGCTTAAAGGAGACACAGGGATTCTTGAAAATGCTGCACATCCTGGAAAAGTCCTCTTCCCACAGACTTTACGGACAACATTTTGTATCTACAGGCCAAAGTTACTAACTTTCATTTTAATTATTTTTTTTTTAAAAAAAGAAAACTGTCTACAGAAGCAGTTTGTTCTCATGTTCTTTCTTGAATGGAAGCTGTGTGCTCCGGATCAAGATTCTGGGACATTGTACAAGGAAAATGCCATTTTGGAGTTGGAATCCGCCCCACTCCCACTGTGTACCAGGAGCTTGGGATTGGGGGTAAAGGCAATCTATGAAGTACATGCAGTTAAGCGGTGTGAACTTCCCCATGAAATTTTGCACCCTTTATGCTGTTCACATTTTTTCTGTGAAAGAATGCAACATTCCTTGACTTAGGATTTTTATTTTTATTTTTTAAGTAAAGCTTTGCCAGAGTGCAGCCCAAAGAGCAAAATGTAATCAAGGCAGATCGTTAATTGACGTCGTTGATCAGGCTATAGAGTTAATTGAAATCCGCATACTGTGTTCATTTACTAAAATTCACCTTTACTGCTTGTGGATATCAATGCAGCAGCAAAACTGAAAAAAAGAAAAGAGAGAGAGAGCATAATTTAGCAGCTATGCAATATTTTTTAAAATAAATTATAGGGAAATAAGAATTACCATCTCAAGTGCTGCCAGTTAAGGTAATTTAACGGGTATTTTTTAAACATGTTTCAGGTAGTTATTTTCATGTACTACTTTAATCTCCAGGCTGTTTCTCTCTAGCTGAGTAGTCACAAAGGTGGGCAAAGTGATACATTTCATGGGGATGGGACCTGGATTGACTTTTGTGTGGTTTTTTTAATTATTATTATTCAAGGTTGTCTCAGTGGCAGATCATAGTAGTTCATGTTAGTCAGGCTTTTGACAGTAGCTATAATTCTGTACCCAACTGCTCATCCTTCATCCCATTGATATAAATGGGTTTAAACATACATAACTGTGAGCATAAATTTGAAGGAACCACCTATGTTTCTTGAACCAATAAAACTTTACACTACCGTGGCTTACCATAAATTGAAAAATGAGGGGTATGGGATAGGGTAGGGAAGAAGCTCATTAAGAAAAATTGTGAGCTGTTAATAATATATCTGTTTCCACCAAAAAAGGGACCCGTTTTGGAAGCTGTTAAAAGTACCTTGTAAAGTTTGTAACAAAAGCGTTGAATAAAGGTGATTGAAACTTTTCACATGTTTATATAGCAAAAAATAAGATGTATTTCACATTATTTTGTTCTTAAGAATTAAATTATGCTTCTGTTAAGGACCCCCCCCCCAAAAAAAGTGGCAGATGGAGAAGGGTTAAGTAGCCCACTTCTATGTCTGCCCTGCAAATGTCTCCCTAACCCCACCTTGCAAGGCAACCTGTCTTTGCAACCCAATACCTACTTCTGTCAAATGAAAGGAAGCAATATGGTGGTTTCTTGTAGCTTTAGGATATTGGATAGAGAGAAAAGAGTTTTATTAGCCTGTAGGCAGCCTGTTACTCCTTCCTGGTATCTCAAGTTCTTTTTACCTTCTGACAGTAAAGACTTGCATTCATTGGCTTTAAATTATGTCTCCATCTCATGTAACAGCACTGTGTCGTACCGTTCAGGGACTTTTCCCTCCCTTAAACTTAAATCAGATCTTCTGCTGCAGCTGCTGGGATTCAATGATTTTTTTTTTCAGGGATCATTACTGCTGGTACCAGACACTGAGGTTGGGACAATATAAGCAAGGCAGTAATTTAAATGTAAATGTACTTGTGATTTTCTGCACTAACTTATCATTCTCCACCTTTCGCAGTGTCCTGTTGGTACTTTACATTTTTAGATGTACATGTAACACTGGTATACAGGAGCTCTTAGGAGGAAGAGTTAATCAATATACCTGTACATATATCAGGGAGCCAGGATTGGCTGTGACTCTTGAGCAACCTGGAGTTTGATTCCATGTAATTTGTAAATGGCCCTGGAATGTGAATATTTCAGACTGGGCACTTTTCAGTCGGGTTTCTTCACGTGTCTATTAATTGAAGTACCTTTTTCCTTTGAGGCCTCAAAAGCTTTTATTCTATTCAGTCTCCTTACACACACAAAAGCAGGTGAGTCCAGAAATATATGTTTATATTGCTTGCTACTCCAGTACACTTAAAAAAAGAAAAGAAAAGAAAAGAAAGAAACCTGTCTTTTACTGTCATTTATTCCCTTGGCTGGTTTTGAGCCAGAGTGGGATTTTCCAGATGATTTTGCTTTGTCAAGCAGACATGCTGGTATGGAAAGTCCCCATTCTGCATTGCCAATGAGCTAATCTCAGTGCTGATCTTCTTGATAGCATAACTTGCTATTTATACTTCCTTGTCTTAGACTTTAAGCTTCAAATCTCTTTCCTCCTTACTTCCTCCTTCTAAGCCATTGCACACTGCAGGCTTGAGCCTTATTCTGCCCTGCTTCTTTTATTTGAGCAAACTCTTTTGTTGACCTCAATTAGCACTCCATTATACAGATCTCGCCAGAGGAGGAGCTTTTCCCATCATTTTGGCCCAACCACTTCCTTGTGTCCAGTAGGAGTAGCTTTCTTTAGATGGCTCTGGCTTCTGATCCAGCCCTGTGCAATGAAACTGAAAAGCTCCAAAGTGCAGCCAGCCAGGTTCAGTTCTTAAGTACGGTGTCTGCTCTGTGTTCTGCTGGATATATTGAAAAGACAGAAGTGCATTGTTCTAAATTAACTCAGTCAGGAGGCCAAATTTGTGGTTGCAGTTCAGAAGCAGAACAATGTAAGTTGCTGCTGTTGGAAAATTCTCAGGCTGCTGGAAGGCACTCTCTAGAGTACATTGGTATGTTTCGTGCCACAGTGGTGGAAACTGCAAAAGTAATGCAAAGCAGTGCTGAAGACTCAAAGCTGCCCGTGTGTCCAGCATTTATTTGGAAAATTGACTTGCTTTTGGTACTACTTTTTTGTGTCTCTGAGTTGCAAATAGGCAAGAACCCCTATCTGTTTGAAAGAAATGGCATCAATGATGTGCAGACTTTGCTTGCTGTCAGTCTAGTTCTTTATATATGTGGCATCTGTTTAAGTGTTTCAGAAGTTGCTTCAGCAAAGATTTTGCTTTGCATTCCAGCCTGCAAACATGAATTGCCAGATTAGTTGGCTACAATATTAGTTGACTGATTGATGGAGGTAAATGTTAGATCTACTGGAACAAACGTTAAACAAAGATGCAGAGGGTTAAGGGTACTGTTGCTCATTTTTGAGGCTATTTTTCATTCTGGAGTGTGATAGGGGGAAAAGGGAAATATTTTAAAGATGGCCTTCTAATAAGTCGAGGCTTTTTAAATGAAGTAGTTGCTTACTTTGCACTTCCCTTAAACATCTCAAAAGATACCCAATACTGAATTTTTCATGTTTCCAGATTCTGTGGATTTATCATTCAGAAGGCATCAAACAACTAGCAAACTGCTTGCCCTTGTTCCTACACACGGCGACATACAGAGTGAATCCTCATTGAATCCCTAAACCCCTTTTTGTTAGGCAAAACATTTGCACTTTTTCTCTTTTAAGTGTTGTCAGTGGCAAACTATTGTTCATGCAAGCTGCAAAAAGTGGCTCCTTCACAAATTGTATGGTCTGCGGTTTCAAACTAAAAACCTTCAGGGAATCCTTTTTCTGTTGTCTTTTTTCCCCCTTTTCTTTGCCACCAAGGAGCCACTGTGCCTTGGAAAGAATTCTGAAAGAGTGTACTAAGACAGTTCACATGAGGTACTGGCCAGTCTCGTCGGGCCTCACCACACCTTCTGACGAACTGAGGGAATGTCCTCTAACACACCCAGAACTTCGTGGTAGGGCGGGATTTATAGTGGGTGGTAACAGTGTCTGAACAGAACTTCTCTGCCCATATCTTCTCATTGTAGAACATCTAACAGACTTCCCAGTATTTTCTGAAGCATAGCATGCAAACCACTGGGATAAGGGATGCACTCATTAAACAGGGACTGAAATATTTTATTTTGATGTATGAAGCAAGATTGCATCTCCCCAGCTTTGAGAAGATAGAAGAATAATTTGAAGAATGGCAAGGGGGGGACTAAGCAGTTAGAAGGCGCGTTTGAGCATAGTTAAGTTGGAAGGCTATCTTTTTACCAAGCAACGATTCAGGACTATCTGTACTGACCAAGAGTGTGTGCTCTTCAAACCATTAGATTCACGCTATGAATCAGCTGTTTGGACTAACTCGTTTCCACAACACGTTAGATGGAACTGTGAGCAGGACGCAGCTTAACGTTTGGTAGTGGCAGTGGGCAAGAAGTCTTCCTTCCTTACCCTGCTAATAAACCAGAATGCAATTAGCGACGTCTAATGTAACACGTTTGTAACTTTTTTAATTGAGCTGTATGGTTGGGGAAATGAGGATTTTTTAAAAGGTTCATCATGTACTTGGTCTGCCGGTAAACGATCATTGATTCCACCCCCCTTTTTTAAACTGATCTAGGTTGTATGTTTTAACATTCCATTTGTGTAAAATAATGTACAAGAAGTTAATAAAAAAAATTGAAGCACACTTTCCATTATGACTGGGTGTCTTCTGGGCTTTTTAAAACAGGAAACTGAACTCTCTGATTTTCTGTTGTGTTTCTGGATTTTCACTGTTAGAAAAACATGTACGGGGTGTATCTTCAACTGCACCCTAATTCATTCTGGTCCCTATTCACCAGCTGCTATGGGGCAATGGCTTAGTTGTAATTACTATTACTATTTATAACATTTGTATACCTCACTATACCGACAGGTCTCAGGGCAGCTCACAACATAAAAGCACAATATAAAAACACAAAATGCTTAATAAAAATAATCCCTCCCCTCCCCAAAGCATTTTTAAAGGGCATTGGATGTCAGTCAGCCAAAGCCAAGGTTAAAGAGGAACATTTTTGCCTGGCACCTAGAGATGTATAATGAAGGCGGCAGACAAACCTCCTGGGGGGAGAGCATTTCAGAAATGGGGAGCCACTGTAGAAAAGGCCTGTTCTCGTGTTGCCACCCTCGGGATCTCTTGTGGAGGAGGAACATGCAGCAGGACCTCAGAAGATGATCTCAGGGTCCAGGTAGGTTCATATGGAGAGATTCGGTCCCTGTATTTCTGCCGTCGGTTCCAGGTGTTCAAATCCTGCCTTCACCCTATGCCAAGAGCCCACACTGTCTAGTACTGGGGTTGGCAAGGCTTACCAGGCATGGGCCGGATCACTCCCACAGAGATCCTTCGTGGGGCGGGCCATGCAGTACAATGCTGGAAATCATGTCTGCGCATGCCCAGACGCCAGAAATTGCACCTGCGCAGAAGCAATTTCTGGCGACGTGGACATGCGCAGAGGCGATTTCTGGTGTCTCTGCTTGCGCAGAAGCGATTTCCGGAGCCGCGGAAGAGAGTCGCCACACTGCGCCGGTTTAGTGCAGTGCATGGGGACTTGCTGAGCGGGCGGCTTGGTTCAGGGGTGGCTCGTGGGCCAGTTAAACGGTCTCTGTGGGCCGGTTCTGGCCCATGGGCCTGGTCTATAGACCCCTGGTCTAGTACCTTTGGGGGACAGCCCTGTATAGGAAAGTTTTTAATGGCTGATGTTTTATTGTGTTTTTAATATTCTGTTGAGAGCTGCTCAGAGTGGCTGTGGAAACCCAGCCAGATGGGCAGGGTATAAATAAAAAAATATTATTATTATTATTATTATTATTATTATCATCATCATCATCATCATCATCATCATAGCTCAGTAGTAGAGCACATGTTTTAGCAGTGTAATCCCATGCATTAAGGCCCCAGATTCACTTCCTAGTGTCTGATTTAAATATATGAGAGAGAGAGAGAGAGAGAGCTGGGAAAGAACATGAAGAGGAGTTAGAACAGGTGCTGAGCAACCTGGTCCAACTTGGTAGAAGGCAGTTTGGAACAGAAGAACTTTGTGGTCCCTTCCAACTCTCAATTCTATGTTCTATAATTTTGAATCTGTTCTAATAAAGGCTCTGCAAACCTTGCTCAGCAGTTTTGCTAGACACCTTCCAAGTTTGCTGACCATAACTTGCTGCACTAGGCTCTGTTGTCAAGGAGGCAATGTGATCACACAAGAACCGAATCCGATTGGAGCTGGATGGGTGGAGCTAGGCGCTGGCTGGGGATTAGTGAGGAATGTTACACAATCTCCAGTTCATCTGCCTCATCTGTGCCTCTGATCTCTCCCCTGTTGTCTGTCCAAACAGAGTCCTAGCAGAAAATAATTCGTTGAAGAGTGTTCTGTGTGAACGGGGCCAACTCGTTAAGATTCACTCCTTGTCCGTTTGTTAAATGCAAGCCTGCAAATGTTCAGTCTCTGCACCGCTTGAAGAAAGGTAATATGAAAACTGTCGCAAGGCAACTTAGCATAATTAGAAATTAATTTTTTTAATTGCATTTGGATAAAACAAACCCTTTCGTTTCCTCGACGGACTGACTTCTGATCTTTAAATTCCCCTCCTTGCTGAAAATGCCACAACCCCACCACAGTTTTTGAGACAATGCAGAAGCAGGGAGGAATCTATTGCAACAACATAGAACCATAAAATTGTAGAGTTGGAAGGGATGCATTTGTCCCACACAAAGATGGAACATGCATTGTTGGCACCACACTCTTAACTCCCACAGTTCTAATGCTGCATGCATTGAATTCACCCTTATATCCTCAAAAGAAAACTTACCTCTTAGCTACTGTGAAACCTTTTGAAACTACTAGCTTCCGCTGGCAGCCAACATTATTATTTATTTATGTATGTATCGAATTTGTATAGGGCATAAGTGGGTGTCTTCTATTGCCACTGGCTATGGTTCCCCGCGAAAATCAACTGTGGGTACCCTCGGTAGTCGGGAGTAGCCACGTTCCGACTTTGGAAAAGGAAATTATTCCGGTCTAGTAGGTGCAGAAGTTCATGTGTGGAATTTAAATGAGCCCCTGTGGTCTCCTCACCATCTCTCTCTCCTCTATGTATTGGCTCTGCCTTCAAATTACGAGGGTTGCGCTTCATTGGTCTAATGTAGTGTACGTGCCTGTAGACTTGCTTAGATATTACATTCCTTATCCCAGGGATGGAACGTGGCCTGTTGGCTGGGCTTAATCTGCATATAACGGGAAACCAGGGACAGATGAATAATATCGCTCGGGGTGCAGTCAGCCGGAGAGTTTCCTGCCTTCTCTATCAAGCACTGGGAGGGGAAGATCAACAAGCTGTCCTTCTAGGCCTGATGGAGTATGGGAGAATCTTGTGTCAACATCATACCTTTCTTTGGTACAACTTGCCCACCCCTCCTGCCTGCCCTCAAGCAAACTGTGGCATGCAAAACCAAAGAACTTCAAACGGCTTGCAAATTGCTGTTCTGCAAAAGCGCTCCTGAACAAGCACAGATGTGTCAAAGCCACAAAGGTTTTCTACCCTTTGCTGTCTGTGTGCAGCACTTTGGAGCGGCAACCAACCCGGGTTGCACCCTCCGAATTGCGCTGCCCGCTTTTTGTGAATTGAGTGGGACCTGGAGAGGTGGTCAGGTGCTTTACACATCACCTGGGAAGACAGGCAAACTAATGCCAGTGTGCGCAGGTGGCGCTGTGGGTTAAACCACAGAGCCTAGGACTTGCCGATCAGAAGGTCGGAGGTTTGAATCCCCGCGATGGGGTGAGCTCCCGTTGCTCGGTCCCAGCTCCTGCCCACCTAGCAGTTCTGCCCACCTAGCAGTTCAAAAGCACGTCAAAGTGCAAGTAGATAAATAGGTACCGCTCCGGCGGGAAGGTAAACGGCATTTCCGTGCGCTGCTCTGGTTCGCCAGAAGCGGCTTAGTCATGCTGGCCACATGACCCGGAAGCTGTATGCCGGCTCCCTTGGCAATAAAGCGAGATGAGCGCCGCAACCCCAGAGTCGGCCACGACTGGACCTAATGGTCAGGGGTCCCTTTACCTTTTTTTACTGGAAGAAGCAAAGATCACCAGTGTCGAAGCAATGATTCTTCAACATCAACTTTGTTGGACTCATCATGTTGTGCAGATGCCTGATGATCGTCTTCCAAAGCAACTACTCTATTCCGAACTTAAAAATGGAAAGCGTAATGCTGGTAGTCAACAAAAGAGGTTTGAAGGCTCTCTCAAGGCAAATCTAAAAAAAAAGTAGTATAAACACCAACAGCTGGGAAACATTGGCCTGCGAGCACTCCAGTTGGAGAGCAGCCTTTACCACACGTGTCCTGGACTTTGAAGACACTCGAACTCAGGACGAAAGAGAGAAACGTGCTAAGAGGAAGGCACGCTTGGCAAACCTTCACCATGATCAACTCCCACCCAGAAACCTATGTCTCCACTGTGGAAGAACCTGTGAATCTAGAACTGGCCTCCACAGTCACTTCCGGAATCACTTTTAAAACCGTGTTTATAGAAGACTGTTACTTGGCTACGAGTGCTCGCCAAAGAAGAACCATGTGAATTGTTTGAAGGATATCATATCAGCTTTGCCTGTGCAGCTTAACTATCCTGACCAACCTGTTGTGCGGTTTAACTACACGCAAAATCAACACTTTATCTCCAGGAACAAACTCCCTCAAGGTAGAATTTCTACCGTGAAGAAGTCATGGTATTCTCACCAGACTTTGCCAAGGAAATTTCTGCAAATTTCATCAAACTGATTTACATTTCCAATGACAGGAACACATTTCCTCAACACATTGGCTAGACATTCACCAAAAAGTTAACCCTTTAGGGTCAGGCGACAGCTCTTTGCTGCTGAGCTAAATGCTGTCTAAAAGCGAGATCATTGCCTATAAGGCAAGATGCAAACATATCATTTTCATGTACTAAAACTGGTAAGGACCCTTTAAAATCTTTGTTTTCACAATCCACCTGGGCTAGACTGGTTTTTACTCCTTGGCTCCCATAGGGAGATTAGACCCAACCCACAGTTCTGCTACTCCTTAATTGCCCAGCTACTTACAACGGTTGGGTGGTGAGGGGCATGTTGAAGAATGATTAGCTTTGAGCAAGTGGTTTTGAATCTGTCCTAATCCCTCTGTTGGTTACTAAGTAATGGGTAAAAGTGCAGCTGTGTTTCAGTTTTGAGTGTGGAGCAATGTGGCTTGATGCTTTTTCTCCACAAGGCTACACAAGGCATTTGGGGTGGAGGTGGGGGATAGGGGTGCCCTCTCATTTGTCTTGGCCACACCACTTCCTGTGCCTCTCTAGGAGACTGGAACTTTAAACTAGCTAGAACTGTTGATTTGCAGGAGATGCAGGAGATGTAGTACAGTGGTACCTCGGGTTATATACGCTTCAGGCTACAGACTCCACTAACCCAGAAATAGTACCCCAGGTTAAGAACTTTGCTTCAGGATGAGAACAGAAATTGTGCTCCGGCAGCGCGGCGGCAGTGGGAGGCCCCATTAGCTAAAGTGGTGCTTCAAGTTAAGAACAGTTTCAGGTTAAGAACGGACCTTCGGAATGAATTAAGTACTTAACCCGAGGTACCACTGTACATGTGTCAGGGGACTGCCATCGGAACAGGGGAGGGAGGCAGGGGGGCCGTTGGGATACAGAGTGCCTCCAAAACTCCTGAGGAGCAGTTTCTCCAGCGGTGGGCAAAGCCACACCTCCAGTGAAGGAGAGAGGGAAGGGGCCAGCCAAGTGGGAAAAGGGCTTGAGGTTGCAGCTGAGAGCCCCAGCGCCTCACCTCGCCAGGCTGGCCAGAAGGGATGCCTTCCATCGCCCAGCTTGCGCAGAGAGGTGAAACGTAAGGAGGGGAGGAGGAGGCTTGGGGTGCCGAAGTTCTTAGGTTGGGGGAGAAACCGGAAGGGGCCATTCCCGGATTCTGCAAGTGACTAAGACGGACATGAACTTTGTGGTTCTGCCCTGTAAATAGTTTGCACAATAAAACCTGCAAAAGACAGGTCGGAGTCCTGCCTGGTTACTCACGAGCAACCACCACCCGCATCTGACAACATGTTTTGTTCCATTTCAGACTTTGGATCAAAGCACAGTGTCTTTCTTCCCGTGACCTGTGTGTGTGTACAGTGGTACCTTGGTTCTCAAACGTCTTGGTACTCAAAACAACTTGGAACCCAAACACTGCAAACCCGGAAGTAAGTTTTCCGGTTTGCGAACTTTTTTTGGAAGCTGAACGTGCTCCATTTTGAGTGTTATGCTTCCAATTTGAGTGCCACACTTGTTTTTGCTATTTATTTTGCGTTTTTGCTTTTGCAGCTCTTTTGTTTTGTTTGTGTGAATGTGTGGAACCCAGTTCAGCTACTGATTGATTGATTGTGCTTTCATTTTATGGAACAATGGTCTCGTTAGATAGTAAAATTCATGTTAAATTGCTGTTTTAGGGGTTGTCTTTAAAAGTCTGGAACGGATTAATCCATTTTGCGTTACTTTCTATGGGAAAGTGTGCCTTGGTTTTTGAATGCTTTGGTTTTGGAACGGACTTCCGAAACGGATTAAGTTTGAGAACCAAGGTACCACTGTATGTGACTGGTTCTTTTTGAAACCCTTTTCTCCCTCCCCTAGCCGGTCCCAATGACAGTTGTATCACTTTGCCTTCCTGCCCACCCCAGAGCAAAATGCTCCCGTTTTAGGCTATGCTAGCTGAATTTCTTTTAACACAATGTTTCAGAATGACTCCTCTCCCTCCCTCCATCACCCGGGTGAAACACAAACGCATCACGCCTGTCGTCATTGCTCCGTTTCCCAGCAAGAGCACGCAATTTACAAGTGTGATAAATGGATGTTATGTGGGTCTTGACATTTCCTGCCAAGGCAGAATTTCAGAAGCCACATCGCCTCCCTGCCTGTGTGATAGGAGTTCTATCACACAGTTATCAGCACTTTGAGGATCTGTAGCAGGCAATGATCTGCGGTTTGATGGTGAGGTTTGCAGAAGGCTCTCCTCATCAGCAAACAGAATATGGAATCTGCATTAACTTGGTAGCTTTATTTTGTTCTTGAATGCTTTCTTCAGAAAACTGCTTTATGGATTTGTGCGGCATACTGGATTGGGGTGAAGGAGGAGCTAGTAGTGCAAGTTCTTAAAAGGATTGTTGTTGTTTAGTCGTTTAGTCATGTCCTACTCTTCGTGACCATGGGACTCTCAAGAGTCTCCTCCAGCACCATAATTCAAAAGCATCAATTCTTCAGCGAAGGGCATCAAATCAGAGGAAATGTGGGGAATTTATTGTACTTCTGCTCCAAGGAACTCAAGGTGTCATGCATTATTTTGACCTATAACGTCTTAAACGACTCAGGACCGCAATACCTCAAGGACTGCCTCTTTCCATATGAACCTACCCGGACTCTGAGATCATCTTCTAAGGCCCTCTTTCGTGTGCCTCCTCCTTGAGAGGTCCGGAGGGAGGCAACACAATAACAGGGCCTTCTCTGCAGTGGCTCCCCGACTGTGGAATGCTCTCCCGAAGGAAGTTTGCCTTCATTATACACCTTTAGACGCCAGGCAAAAAGTTCCTTTTTAACCAGGCCTTTGGTTGGTCTGTTTGACATCCTATACCCTTTAAAATTGTGGCTCTGTTCGGGGGGGAGGGCATGTTATTGGGTGGTTATTTTTATTCTGGTTATATATGATGTGATCTTTTCTGTGAACTACGCTGAGACCTCTGGGTATAGAGCGGTATATAAACTTAATAATAATAATAATAATAATAGCCTTTCCGTTCCCTGGTTCCACACAACAAGGTTCCACACAACAACCCTCTGTGATACAATAGGCTGAGAAAGTATGAACTTTGATCTCCTGGTCCTAGTCTAACATTAACTACTGTTACATGCTGACTGTGTACTATGTTTGGAGACCATGTCCAGGGAATCTAGCCAAATGCAAAACTTGACCCTGAGAAACTCCCTGTATTTTACTGCTTGCCAACTTTGGGTCTTCAAATGTTGTTGGACTCCAACTCCAATCATCCCCATCCGGCTTAACCCAAAGGTCAGGGATGATGGGAGTTGTAGTTCAGCAACACCCGGGAACCCAAGGTTGAAGAACATTTGTTTTGACAGCTTGTTTCAGTTCCCAGTTTTAGCCATCACTAAAGACCAAGATAAGGTTAGAACAACAACGCATACATTTGCATGTCTGTAATACAGTCAAGATGGGACGCGGGTGGCACTGTGGGTTAAACCACAGAGCCTAGGGCTTGCCAATCAGAAGGTCGGCGGTTCGAATCCCCACAACGGGGTGAGCTCCCGTTGCTCAGTCCCTGCTCCTGCCCACCTAGCAGTTTGAAAGCACGTCAAGTGCAATTAGATAAATAGGTACCGCTCCTGCAGGAAGGTAAACGGCATTTCCGTACATTGATCTGGTTCACCAGAAGCGGCTTAGTCATGCTGGCCACATGACCTGGAAGCTGTCCGATTTATGTCCAACTTCGCTGCCACATACACCCGGACAACACCATTACTGGCCCCAACAACATCACACATACCATCTCGGGACTATTTGATTGCTCATCGTCTAACATTGTATATGCCATCAAATGCCAACAGTGTCCTTCAGCTCTCTATATTGGACAAACAGGCCAAACCTTACACCAAAGAATAAACGGACATAAATCGGACATCAAGAATCACAAGACAGAGAAACCAGTAGGAGAACACTTCAATTTCCCAGGACATTCTATACAAGATCTCAAAGTAGCTGTATTACTACAAAGGAATTTCAGAAATAGACTGGAAAGAGAAGCTGCTGAATTGCAACTCATTACCAAACTTAAAACCATGGAGAGACCTGGTCTGAACAAAGACATTGGATTCTTATCTCATTATACATGACAAAGCCATTTTTCACCTTCTCACCCCTTGCTTTTTTCTGTAAGACCTATTGCAGTCGTTAAGAGTCGTCAACAGGCTCATCACAGCTATCTGCCAATCACCCATTCCCACCACCCTTCTGAGTAATACCCCTCCCCACCTTCTCACTATATAGAAGGATCTGGCAACTTCTGTTTCAGTGTATCTGAAGAAGTGTGCATGCACACGAAAGCTCATACCAAGAACTAACTTAGTTGGTCTTTAAGGTGCTACTGGAAGGAAAACAATTTTTTTGTTTTGACTATGGCAGACCAACATGGCTACCTATCTGTTGTTTAATACATTCACTTGAAACAACAAACGCTAGTACAAATGTGGCAACTTCTCTCACCCAAACAGTATGAAAAAAGCAAGCAGACCAAAAATGGCGCATGCCATTTCAGTTGATAGAAAACCCTTTAAAAAGCCAGCAAAATGTTTTTCTTCTACAACCTGCAGCAGTAGATAAATAGATATAACAGAAGTGTAAACTTTAACGGGATTTTGGACGACCTATGCTCTTAATATGGAAGACTGACAAGAGTACGTTCCCTTCTTCAGTTATACTATTGATCTTCCAAGCCTGGCTTACACCTGAGTAAACTGTATCTAGGAGTTACCGGACATTTTACAGATATTTACTTGCTTGCTTTAAAAAAAAAAATAGCACATTTTTAGACATTTATTTATTTCAGGTCCAGGATAGTTTACAAGCTCAGTATCAAATCTCTCTGGATAAATATGTCATAAATTCTGGTTTAAACCCCTCCTTAAGCCCTTGGCAGGAGTTACAATTAGATTAAAGCAAGCACGTGGGTGGGGATGGGTATGTTAGCCGCCCCCACTTGCCTGTCACTTTATGAATGGCAGAGATCTGAAGAGGGGAGCATTGGTGGAGGTTCCCTGCATGCTTTATTGCACTGATTTTTTTTACCCAGTTCTAAAATGAGTGCATAGATGGGGGGAAGTGGAGAATCTCCATAGTTTTTGCTGGCTTCCCAGTTCAGACCTTTCACAGGAATGGTGATAGGTGAGCTGATGCACTCCATTTCACTGCCCTCGCCTCTTATGTGTTTGCTTTAACCCAGTTTAATGCTTTAAAAGGACTTTAGCCTAATCACGGTCACTCTGAAGGGGACACATTTGGCAGTATCTAGATTTCTGGAGCTTTTGAATTATAGTGCTGGAGGAGACTCTTGAGAGTCTCATGGACTGCAAGAAGATCAAACCTCTCCATTCTGAAGGAAATCAGCCCTGAATGCTCACTGGAAGGACAGATCCTGAAGCTGAGGCTCCAATACTTTGGCCACCTCATGAGAAGAGAAGAGTCCCTGGAAAAGACCCTGATGTTGGGAAAGATGGAGGCCACAAGGAGAAGGGGACGACAGAGGATGAGATGGTTGGATAGTATTCTCGAAGCTACCAGCATGAGTTTGACCAAACTGCGGGAGGCAGGGGAAGACAGGAGTGCCTGGCGTGCTCTGGTCCATGGGGTCACGAAGAGTCGGACACGACTGAACGACTAAACAACAACAACAACAGATTTCTGGAGCAGGCTGATTATGTGTCATTGCCGAAGCGTAAAGGGTCCTTTGCAAACTTAGTACGGCTTGTTCCAAGTAACACATTTTTAAGAAACAAAAATAATTCAGATGCTTTTGCTTTTACAGTTGTACCTTGGATCTCGAGCGTCTTGGCTCCCGAACAAATTGACTCCCAAACGATCGAAACCCGGAAGTGTGTGTTCCGGTTTTTGAACGTTCTTTTGGAAGCTGAAAGTCCGACGGGGCTTGTGCGGCTTCCAATTGGCTGCAGGAAGCTCCAATCAGAAGCCACACTTTGGTTTTGGAACGTTTTGGAGGTCGAACAGACTTCCAGAACAGATTCCATTCGATTTCCAAGGTACGACTGTACAATCAACGTAAAAAATGTACATAGCCATAGGACACAATGGGGTTCGTCTGTAATTCCATTTCTGTGGACAGATAGTGGGCATTCTCTGATAGATGCAGAACAAAGAGACATTTGGTCTTTCAATATGGAATTGCTCTCTGTGTCTCTTATTAAAACAAATATTCTGATGTCTGAAATAAGCATGCTTCTCCATTCCTGTTTTCTTTATGCTGCAGATTTAATTGATTACATACTGACTGACTATCCCTGGGGTTTGAAATAATAAAAGCAGCTTCACTTTAACTTTTTTTTAAAGATCTTGCCGGGCCCAGCATCAATGCCTGGCTCAAGATAAAGGTTTGTATATTCACGTGCCAATGAAAAGACAACCCAGTTCCAGCAGGAGACTATTGCATGATTGCATTCTTTGCTCGGTTCTCTTTGAGATCATATTCCCTTGGCTCAGGATATTCTGGCCTTTTTGTTTTTAGAGGCTTTCCTATATAGAAGGGGCTCGCTCTTTAAAAAATAAAATAAAATAGAAAGGTCATCATAATGTGTTCCACTGCAGTGCAGTTTGAGAATAGCCTTGCTGGGCAGATTAGGTATTCTCTCTCAAGGATGATATGTTATCTCCCTGTCTGCTCTTCTGCTTTGTGCCGAAGTCAAAATCCATTTGCAAAGTACAACATCCTCTTCTTGGATTGCAGCCCAACACTCATCTGCACACGGATCAATGTCTGGATCTTGGCCTGTTTCTTCTGAGGGAGCTAGGGTGGTTGTTTTTTTGGCCTGGCATATTATGGATCCATGTGTGACAGCACAGATTTATGAATCTGAATCAACGCAGAGTAGCCCGAGTGATTGTAGATGCCAAGGAAAAGTGGCAGCAAGAGGGAAGAAGGTCCTTAAACGCTTCATATTGAACTTTCAAATCCATCCATACCTGGTAAATCAGATTTTTGCAGAATCCTACAGTGTGCTAGGAGACCTCTGTTGTAAACAAAAATCTGCCCTTATGGGGTATCCAAGAGCCCATATAGAGTCCTTACGTAGGTTCCCTATTGGTAGGAGAAAATAACAGAGGCCAACCAGAGAATACTGAGAAGCAAAGCAGCTAGTAAGCTTGATCTTTATTGATCTGTTGCAACAGGGTCCTCACTCACCACACACAAGAGGGAGGAGGAACCCAGAACAATGGCACGCAAGGCCTTATATAGACATTTTAAATTCCCTGCCCTGGAGCTCAAGACCACCCCTCCATACATCATACATACATCACAGAAGGGGTGTAACCTAAGACCACCCCCCAGATACATCACACCTACATCACAGAAAAGGCGGTCTACAACAGAAATTTGAATGCTGTTTTTCTCCTGTCAGACACGTGATGGAATCAGTGCAGAGGCCAAATACTAATGCTTAGTTATTATACTGTTTGGGAGTAGGAGTTCAAAGGACACTTTATTAAATTGCTCTTCACACTTGTTTTGAAATGAGGTTGCTGCGTAATGCAGGGTCTTCTCACATGGATGGACTCTTATATTTGTTGGGGAAGATACTGGGAGTGTTTGTGAGAGACTATCATCGAACCTGCCTGCCTGATTGCGGAAAGTGTTTTGAACCCAGTGTGTTCCAGCCTGAGAATAATGTTGCTTTACTGCGGACTAGGCTGACAAATAGAAGGGGAAGACTTTCTTGGGCTCCATGATGACTGCAGAAGGTGACAGCAGCCACGAAATTAAAAGACACCTGCTTCTTGGGAGGAAAGCAATGAAAAACCTAGACAGCATCTTAAAAAGCAGAGACATCACCTTGCCAACAAAGGTCCGTATAGTTAAAACTATGGTTTTCCCAGTAGTGATGTATGGAAGTGAGAGCTGGACCATAAAGAAGGCTGATCACCGAAGAATTGATGCTTTTGAATTATAGTGCTGGAGGAGACTCTTGAGAGTCCCATGGACTGCAAGAAGATCAACCTATCCATTCTGAAGGAAATCAGCCCTGAGTGCTCACTGGAAGGACAGATCCTGAAGCTGAGGCTCCAATACTTTGGCCACCTCATGAGAAGAGAAGACTCCCTGGAAAAGACCCTGATGTTGGGAAAGATGGGGGGCACAAGGAGAAGGGGACGACAGAGGATGCAATGGTTGGACAGTGTTCTTGAAGCTACCAGTATGAGTTTGACCAAACTGTGGGAGGCAGTGGAAGACAGGAGTGCCTGACGTGCTCTGGTCCAGGGGGTCACGAAGAGTCGGACATGACTAAACGACTAAACAACAACATATACTGTTTGGGCGTCGGAGTTCAAAGGGCACTTTATTAAATTGCTCTTCACATTTGTTTTGAAATGAGGCTGCTGCGTAATTCAGGGTCTTCTCATATGGAAGGACTTTTATGTTTGTTGGGGAAGATATTGGGAGGGTTTGTGAGAGACTATCATCGAACCTGCCTGCCTGATTGCGGAAAGTGTTTTGAACCCGGTGTATTCTAACCTGAGAAGAATGATGCTTTACTGCGGACTAGGCTGACAAATAGTTTAAAAGGCACATCCCACCGGGCAGGATTCCTTAACCTTTCACCACACAGCTTTCTTGCTTAGTCTGTGCTCCAGACATGCTTCGAATGACTCATCCACCAATTTGGACTTCTGCGCCGCACCTTATCGCTTCTTTGTGTTTCTTTCTGTTCGGGGTTGGACCTTCAAACAGCAATGGTTCAATAGATCTTGCTGTCTGTGTCTAAGGACCTTGCGCCACGCTATCAGCGAGGTGCGGAACTTGTCACCTAGCCTGCAGCTTCGGCTGCCAGGTTCAAGGCTGGAAGAAGCTAAAGTGTAAATATTGCCAGGGCAAAGCACAGAAATCTCCCTGGGCAGGCAGCTATCCTCTGACAGCTAGTAGATGGAGCCCTCTAGCAATAGGTTCTCAAAGTAGTACTTCATCACTGCCTCTTAAATGAGTAATGCAGGAGAAGATGGACTTTTTTTTCCTCTACAGGGATACTGCAAGATGAGTTCCTGGTACGCTTGAGGAATCTGGCACACAGCAGAATGTTGCATTTAATTAATAGACCTTGGATGTGCAGAGTCCAGGCATTAATACGTTTTTTGCCTGTGAAGATACAGATCGTATTAGGCTGTTCCTTTGCCCTGGTACAAATGAGGGCACAAACTGCACTACCAGCACTTTAACGGGCAAGGAAAATGAAATAACCAGCTCTCTTCTCATTGGAAAAAAGCTTCCCTTGCTTACAAGCAATTCTCACTTGCCCTAAGCTATAAAGCATGTAGCTCTTTGCTGGCTTAAATTATTTACTGTGTGTAAATTGCATTCAGGTAGCCAAACGCATTCGGGTATATGAGAAAGAAGGCAGGATAAAGCTTTCCTTTGTAACAGGGATGCGCCTTTGTATCCCCAGAGGATGCCCTGTTTCTGTCCTCCACCTGTAATGTTTGATGCCATTTGCGACGTGGATCTTCCCAAGTTGCACGGAAAGCTTCCTCTCTAGTGCAGATGCTGCTGTTGGTGTTGAAGCTCCACACATGGGGGAAGGTGTCAGTGGCAAGCTGTACTAGACATCACTGCCAGGACATCATGTAGGGGGCGAAAAGCAGGGAGATGAGTGACTTTCGTTCTCTGGGAGCTCTGCAAACAAGGCTTTCAAGACTTCCCTAAGGTAACCCAGATCTTTGCCAGGCACCAGAAAGAAGCAAACCTTCCTGGAGAAAAGGTTCCGTGGGTAGGGAGGGTGCCATCACCAAGAAGGCCCTGTCCCCAGTCACCATCTTTCTTACTTCAGAAGGTAAAGGGTAAAGGAGCTCTGGATGGTTAAGTCCAGTCAAAGGCGACTCTGGGGTTGCTGCGCTCATCTCACTTTCAGGCTGAGGGAGCCGGTGTACAGCTTCCGGGTCATGTGGCCAGCATGACTAAGCCGCTTCTGGCGAACCAGAGCAGCGCACAAAAACGCCGTTTACCTTCCCACCAGAGCGGTACCTATTTATCTACTTGCACCTTGACGTGCTAGTCGGTCACGACTGGACCTAATGGTCAGGGGTCCCTTTACCTTTACGTCAGAAAAGCTTCAGGTTCCCCACCGTTGCTTTAAAGGGATGCCCCGCCAGTGCTTATTTTTATTTGCCCAGGCCTTTGGAAGTTATTGTTTCGGTGAGGCTTCTTTTGGGTCTTTTGTATTTTGAACGTGGTAATCTAGCATCAACATTTCCATCAGCAGAAGGTTGGGGAGAGAGGGAGAGAAAGAGAGAGAGGAATATGGCTGAGTCTTCTCCTCAGCTCAGCAACTTTGAGCTCTTCCTCCCTTTGCACTCTTTCCATTCCAGCCAATCTTTACAAGAATCCTGTAATTAAGAACCAGTGCCTGAGTTCACGTCTTTCCTCCTCCCCCCACAATCCTCTTTCCTTTTGAGCTGCTTTTTTACACTGTACCGCTGACTATAAGCAGGGACTTGTTTTGTAAGTTGCTCTGGAAATTCTCCCCCCCCCCACCCCCCGTTAAGAAGCAGGGTTATTTTTTTTAAAAAATGCTTCCAATGAA
Source organism: Podarcis filfolensis (assembly GCF_964270895.1). Taxonomy (NCBI): domain Eukaryota; kingdom Metazoa; phylum Chordata; class Lepidosauria; order Squamata; family Lacertidae; genus Podarcis; species Podarcis filfolensis. The sequence goes on from NC_139614.1 coordinate 13,925,084, forward strand.
TAAATATTTCATGCTGGGTTGTTTCGGTGTCTTGTTTAGATTTAATGCTCTGCTGTACTAATGGTTTTTCTTTAATGGTGTCGCGGTCCACTGGTGGGTTGGTATTTAGATCTGAGCTGCAATTCAACTAAAGAAATTTCTTGATGGGACTGGGAACAAGCATTAACTTCGCATGACAATAGTACAGATAGTTCTTTGGTTACGACCTGATTACAGAATTATCCGCCTTGTTTAAAACCCCAACCGCAGTGTTTATTTGCAGAGAACACGGCTGCATTGCAGCATGTGATAGTTTTTCTTCAAATGCCCTGCATGCCTCTTTCAGAGTATTCATCTCACGTGTCTTTGTTTCTAAGGAAGGAGGCTACTTGCAGTCGTGGGGGGTGGGGGTGGGTCTTGCTTGGGGAATCTCTCCAAACAGCCCCTCCTCCTCCTCAGCTTTTACTGACTATCGGAGAGACTAACTGAGTAGCAGTCTGTTATGTACTGAGTTGAATAGGATCCAAAATGCAGCAGTCTGAGTGGTCCTAGAACAATAGGATTCAGAATACAGCAGTCTGATTGGTCCTAGAACAATGCAGCAATATGATTGGTCTGCAGGAGCCACCCAATCCGGCTCCAGATGGAAGTGAATCCACAACCTGATTGGCCTACAGGAGAATTCCGGAATTAGCCAATCACGCGCAGCCCATTGTGTAAATAATGTATATAAAGCAGATACTTTGGGGCGACTATCATTCCTCCTCACCACTATGAGCTGAATAAAGAGAATGAAATCCACTCTCGACTCTGAGTATATTTCAAAGTCCTTGGGTCATCTTCCATTTGTCTTAAGCCCTGCTGCCTTCGTGCTCCGTTCTATTTTTTCATCTCTGATTCAGCAAATAGTTGCTGGCGAGCCAATTAACTTTTATCAAAACACAGCCCTCTGGGTTTCAACCCCGTTAAAGGTTCAGGAAAACCCTTGCTCAAAATATATGCACGGGCAGGGTCTACAAACAAGCCATAGGGGGCAAACATCATCTTTAAAATGTGCCAGGGCGTAACAAAGCCCCTTCTCCCTTGCAAAATGTTCCTAGGAGGCTGTGATCTGTGTTATAAGAATTTTGAGGTTTCAAATATAGAATAAATATTCATAAATGCACACATATCTAAATATATGAACCATGTGTGAAATATACAGCGGTAGCTCGGGTTAAGTACTTAATTCGTTCCGGAGGTCTGTTCTTAACCTGAAACTGTTCTTAACCTGAAGCACTACTTTAGCTAATGGGGCCTCCTGCTGCTGCCGCGCCGCCCGAGCACGATTTCTGTTCTCATCCTGAAGCAAAGTTCTTAACCCGAGGTATTATTTCTGGGTTAGCGGAGTCTGTAACCTGAAGCGTATGTAACCCGAGGTACCACTGTACTCGGAGTCGAGAGTGGATTTCATACTCTTTATTCAGCTCATAGTGGTGAGGAGGAATGGAAGTTCCCCCAGAATGTCTGCTTTATATACATTATTTACACAATGGGCCCCACGTGATTGGCTAATTCCGGGATTCTCACTTCCACCTGGAGCTGGATTGGGTGGCTCCTGTGGACCAATCAGACTGCTGCATTCTGGACCCTATTGTTCTAGGACCAATCAGACTGCTGCATTCTGAATCCTATTGTTCTAGGACCAATCAGACTGCTGCCTTTTGGATCCTATTCAACTCAGTACATAACACCGTGCCTGGCATGGTATGGGAGAGCAATCCTGAAGCCATTTTGACTCTCCCAATGGCCTCAAATATTCCTCTGCAGTAAGGGAGACAAATGGGGAAAGCCATCCCATTGTCTTTTTGCTTGCAAATCCTGTCTGAAGGGCGTATTTGTGAGTGAATAGGGTGAGCCTGTGACCAGGATTCAGGAACCATCACAAAAGAACGGTCCAGACTGCCCAGGTAATGCAATCAGTGACCATTATCAGGTATGCTAGCAAACAGGATTTCTGCTGTAGACCTCCTCCTTCTGTGATGTATGTGTTAAAAGAATTTAGGGTCTCAAATATATAAATTAAATGTTCATAAATTTACAAGGCAAACACATACGTGTATAAACCACGTGTCTGAAATAGTACAGGAGAGCAATCCTGAAACCATTTTGACTCTCCCAAATTGACCTCAAATGTTTCTCTGCAAGGAGGAAGGAAATGGGAAAGCCTTTCCCTTATCTTTTGCTTACCTGTCTTTGGAGCATCTTTGTGTATGAATAGGGTGAGCCTGTGACCTGGATTCAGGAATTGAAGTATTTACCACCACAAAAGAATGGCCAGGCTGGCCAGGTGAAGCAATCAAGTGACCATTATCACTATCCTGCCAGACAGGATTTGTGCTGTGGCCTGCCCTTTGTGATGTATTTCTGCTGTAGCCCACCTCCTTCTGTGATGTATGTATGATGTTTTGGGGGGTGGTCTCTGGCTACAGAGGGACGCGGGTGGCGCTGTGGGTTAAACCACAGAGCCTAGGACTTGCTGATCAGAAGGTCGGCGATTCGAATCCCCACGACGGGGTGAGCTCCTGTTGCTCGCTCCCTGCTCCTGCCAACCTAGCAGTTCGAAAGCACATCAAAGTGCAAGTAGATAAATAGGTACCATTCCAGCGGGAAGGTAAACACCGTTTCTGTGCGCTGCTCTGGTTCTCCAGAAGTGGCTTAGTCATGCTGGCCATATGACCTGGAAGCTGTACGCCGGCTCCCTCGGCCAGTAAAGCGAGATGAGCCCCGCAACCCCAGAGTCGGCCATGGCTGGACCTAATGGTCAGGGGTCCCTTTACCTTTACCTCTGGCTACAGGGTGGACAACTTCAAGAGTCTATATAAGGGCTTGCGCACCATTGTTCTGGGTTCCTCCTCCCTCCTGCATGTGATGAGTGAGGACCCTGTTGCAACAGTTTAATAAGGATCAGACTTACTAGCTGCCTTGCTTCTCAATATTCTCTGGTTGGCCTCTGTTATTTTCTCCTACCAATAGGGAACCCACTTGAGGACTCTATACGGGCTCTAGAATACCCCATAAGGAAAAGGGAGCAGTTTTTCTTATAACATCTGTATTTATGGTAAGAAAGGACTGTTTACCCTTTCCCCTGCTGGTTTGACTTTTGTGGGATGTTAGCATCCCAAATGCCTGTGTAAATGGTCCATTGCAAGAGCTGTAGAACTCTGTGATATCATACACTATGTGAAAGTTATGGCAGTTAGTCTTAACAGAGCAGCAGATATGCTGTGTTGTACTGCTGTCTGCCTCAGAGTTAGCTAGTTTGATCTATGTCAGACGTATTAGCAATTTAAGAAACATCCACCCACATTGCGTATTTAATCTGGAACTGCAAGCACACTCAGCAAAAGTTATTTGTTCCTTAAACTTTAAAAGAGAGTGCCTTGTGAAATTTTTATAGGAGGGGAAAGAGAACTAATTAAAGGGTCAAATGACCCAGGGCTGTCTTCCTTATATGCTGCAAATGGGAACTAGAGTCTGTCATTCCCACAACTTTCCCCCTCTCCACACCCACCGTATTCCAGGTCAGTTTAGGAACAAAGCTTCCATGCTCTAGTTATCTCCCACTTGGACTACTGCAATGCGCTCTACGTGGGGCTAATTTTGAAGGTGACCTGGAAACTACAATGAATCCAGAATGCGGCAGCTAGACTGGTGACTGGGAGCGGCCGCCGGGACCACATAACACTGGTCCTGAGAGATCTGCATTGGCTTCCAGTATGTTTCCGAGCACAATTCAAAGTGTTGGTGCTGACCTTTAAAGCCCTAAACGGCCTCGGTCCTGTATACCTGAAGGAGCGTCTCCACCCCCATTGTTCTGTCTGGACACTGAGGTCCAGCGCTGAGGGCCTTCTGGCGGTTCCCTCATTGCAAGAAGTGAGTTTACAGGGAACCAGACAGAGGGCCTTCTCGGTAGTGGCGCCCACCCTGTGGAACGCCCTCCCCTCAGATGTGAAGGATATAAGCAGCTATCCTATCTTTAAAAGACATCTGAAGGCAGCCCTGTTTACGGAAGTTTTTAATATTTAATGCTGTACTGTTTTTAACATTTGATTTGGAGCCGCCCAGAGTGGCTGGGGAAACTCAGCCAGATGGCTGAGGTATAAATAATAAATTATTATTATTATTATTATTATTATTATTCCTTTGGGAATACTTGGCAGAGGTAAAATTGGATTGGCAGACAGGTCCCAGGGGAAAGAAAACATCTCTGGCAGGGAAAGGGTTAAACATGCTCTTCTTGTCTTCCTCCCCACCCCCCAGCTAAGGTGTGTACACACTGTACCTTTAAAGATCATTCTTCCCCTCAAAGAATTCTGGGTACTGTAGTTCAGAGGAGCACTTCAAAGCAACCCTTAATAAACAATAGTGCCCATAATTCATTGAGGGAAACAGTATGCTCTGAATGCCATTTAAAGGTCTAGCGCAAATCACCCCCAACTTGTTTTGCAGTGAATAAGAAGCTACTGTGGATTTGGATATGTACACTGAGTTTAATGTGTGTCATTTGAGTCCTTTGTTTCACATAAGCGCACATGGAAAAGTATTCATTGTTCTAGTTGCCATGAGGAACTCAGTCGTCATGCAGGCAACCCAGCAGCCTTTATGTTACTGCCTGTCAGCGCAGCCTGTCCAGGTTTGTCTTGATAAGGAAAAATCCTGAGGTGTGGATTAACTCCGCTGCCCAGCTCGACGCCCCGCAAGTCTCTCCGGTCAGCAAAAGAAAGAGACTCCAGCCAAGTTAAAGAAGCAAACAGCAGTCTGCAGACCTGATCTTTATTTGTTGTGTCGTAAACAAAAATTGCCCTTTTCCCTTATGGAGTATCCAAGAGCCCATATAGAGTCATTACATAGGTTCCCTATTGGTAGGAGAGAATAACAGAGGCCAACCAGAGAATATTGAGAAGCAAAGCAGCTAGTAAGCTTGATCTTTATTGATCTGCTGCAACAGGGTGCTCCCCTCATCCGCAGGAGAGGAGGAGGAACCCAGAAAAATGGCGTGCAAGGCCTTGTAAAGACTTTTGAAATTGCCACCCTGTCATTGTCATTGTTTATCTCCTGTCTCGCAGGTTACTTGACTGGATACCCTGGGGAGCCTGGCCAGTCTTTTGTAATGATAAATACTTAATTCCTGGAACATTACCATATATCTAAGACCATAAAATCCCTATCACAGTTGCAACAAGGTTCAAACACACAAAGAGTGGGAACATGGGGAGCATGGGGTTGCGTGAACCTTTAAGAGCTCTCCCCATTTCCCATAATACATTTTTCAACAGCATCATCAATACATCACAAATATGTCAAAAAGCAGGAGTGCTTGCCATGTAGAAACATGAGCCCATCACCCACCCCTGTCAATAACCCTACTGACACCTTTTAACACATTCCCCTAGCTGCAAGGCTTTCCTGCGCTTCTCCTCTGAAAGTATCAGGATTCAATCCACCATCCAGATGGATTTTTGCCTGAGGTATGTGCTGCCCTTGATCGCCTCCTGCCTCCTATTGTGAGGCTAAGTTCACACCTTGTGGAGGGGCAAGGAGTATGTGACCTTATCCTTAAGGGATTATGGAGGCAGGGGGAGCCCTTCCAGAGGAGTCATTAGCCCTTGAAACCAAGGAAATCAGTCAAACCGTTGAATTTTGGTGATTATTTGATTCTATATTGGATAGTCAGAGGAAACAGTACGATGTAGGATATCCACTTATTGCTACAATTTTATAGACTGCTTTTCTGAGCCTCTTTGCTGTTGTGTATGTATGGTGCCTGGCCTTAGTTAGAGGCTGTGGTGGGGACTTGGGATTTTTGGGGAGTCATTTAAGTGCCCCCCATTCCTGGTTTTAACAGTCTCCACCTGCCTGACACCTGACACCAGACATCAGAAACAGCATCAGGTGTGGGGGGAAAACAGCTGCTTGGGCCAAACTGGGACCTTGTTGTTGTTGTTTAGTCGTTTAGTCGTTTAGTCGTGTCCGACTCTTCGTGACCCCATGGACCAGAGCACGCCAGGCACTCCTGTCTTCCACTGCCTCCCGCAGTTTGGTCAAACTCATGCTGGTAGCTTTGAGAACACTATCCAACCATCTCGTCCTCTGTCGTCCCCTTCTCCTTGTGGCCTCCATCTTTCCCAACATCAGGGTCTTTTCCAGGGAGTCTTTTCTTCTCATGAGGTGGCCAAAGTATTGGAGTCTCAGCTTCAGGATTTGTCCTTCCAGTGAGCACTCAGGGCTGATTTCCTTCAGAATGGAAAGGTTTGATCTTCTTGCAGTCCATGGGACTCTCAAGAGTCTCCTCCAGCACCATAATTCAAAAGCATCAATTCTTCGGCGACCAGCCTTCTTTATGGCCCAGCTCTCACTTCCATACATCACTACTGGGATACCATAGCTTTAACTATACGGACCTTTGTTGGCAAGGTGATGTCACTGCCCGTGAGCCAGAGCTTCCCCAGCCCTGTTCTAGTAATATGGATATTTCTGACTCTTCAATGTAGGATTCATTGTATGTGGTGAACAGGGCCACCCCATCCATGAGGCAAGATGAGGTAACTGCCTCAGGCTGCAAGGTCCACTGTGGCAGCAGATCCCAATGTAGATCCTCCTTCCCCTGCTTGTTCCCAACGTAGATTTTCTTTCACCCCTTCTTACCTGGCAGGGAGGGGAAAGCCATTTAGGGATCTGCCTCAGGTGGCAAAATGTCTTGGGCGGGCCCTGGCGGTGAATGCTTTTACAGTCGTACCTTGTGAGTCGAACGTTTTGGCTCCCGAACGCCGCAAACCCGGAAGTGACTGTTTGCGAACATTCCTTCGAAGCCAAACGTCTGACGTGGCTTCTGATTGACTGCAGGAAGCTCCTGCAGCCAATCGGAAGCCTCGCCTTGGTTGCCGAACGTTTTGGAAGTCAAACGGACTTCTGGAACGGATTCCGTTCAGCTTCCAAGGTACGACTGTATTTTTAATTGTAGCGCTTTGCTTCTTTGTTGCTTGCCTCCCTGGGCTATTTGGGGACTGTGGCGTTTGCCTCTCCTAGGTGGGTCATAAGGAAAGGGTTAAACGAGTGTGAAGTGATTGGCCAGTGGGAACCTAAAGGGAGGAGTTAGAGTTGGTGATTTTGGAAGTCAGTTGGGAGTTGGAGAAGGAAGAGGGAGGATAAGTCTGTGGGTTGGTCGAGTTGTGTTGTGAGAGAGTGAGAGGAACTGTTAGGTGGAGTCAGATAGATAGTTGGGATAATCAGTTTGAAGTTGTTAGGAACATTGGGTCAGTAAGGAAACTAAGATTAAGAAACTGCCCAGAAAATTAACTGAAACCATAAACTTGTTCATGCCTATAAAATAAACTTGATTATTTGTTAATGTTAAGAACTGTCTGGACTCCGTCTGTACCCGAGAGAAACGGGTTGGTGGCAGTGGGAAAGCAATCACAGTGGTGGCACAGGGATCAATAGACCGTCAAACGTCCGGGGACCCTGTGTGATCGCCACAGGGACGAAGAGTGAGATAGAAACATAACTGCTAGTAGTGATATTTGTGTCTAGACTCCTTACTCGCCATCCCTAGTTTAGTAGTAAACTCCAAAGACGTCTCCCATTTTGACGATGTTGCTTCAAAGGCCCGCCGCTTTGGGCAAGCATTTTGAGAGCTGGCTTATGCTGTTGCGCATTTGCTGCCCACACAATCTGGAACCAAACAGCAGCAGCTAAACCCGCCAGCAAGTTCCTTTGAACGACGCCATCAACCTTGGGTTCGATCCGACGCATTGTCTGGCACGGCTAGAAACCGAAGCCAAACCGGTCAGCTTTCCCTTAAAGTCCTTAAAGGTGAATTTTATGAACAGAGTCGCTTACCTCCGTGGAAAGTGCTTTTCAGCAAATTACCGATCCCTGTGACGTACCGGTCTATTTTAACTTGGAACGTAAACCTATTTTTATTTCCAGAGACCTGAATTCTGGCGAACAAGGTTCCATTGTAGGCTGCCAAGCTCCATTCATTGGGAAAGGTCTATTCCCCCCGTGTTGTTGTGCCAAGATGCCAGGCTCTTTGAGACGATTAAAGGGGTCCAGCTGTATTTTCCAAGAAGCACAGTTTAGACGGAGCTGGTGAAATGACCACAGAATTTTTAAATAGATCGCTCAAGCTCTCCACTCCCTAATGACCTGGGAGAGCTTAGTGTTCCTCTTTAAAAAGTTAAAGCGTTATTTTAACTCCAAATCGATTTAGCTCTTATCTAGACCAGGTTTTGACATAGTTGGGCTCTGGCTGAAATCATCAAGCACACAGAACATGTGGTGGACATGCAAGATAACAAAAGCATCCTGGGAAATGATATATAATGAGTTGAAAAAAATGTTTAAAATAACTTTTGTGAAAAAATCAGCTTTTAAAGGAATTTTAGACGCAGAGATACCAAAAGAGCAGAAACGATTGTCTATGTATGTGACGACAGCAGCACGGATACTAATGGCCCAGAGACAAATGACTCATGAAGATGATGGACTACGCCGAAATGGCGAAAACGACTGGGAAAATCAGAAACCAGGAAGATAGGAACTTTAATAAGGAATGGGGAAAATTTACAATTTACTTAAGAGAACACTGTAAACAACTAAAAACTTTGGCAGGATTTGAGTAACACTTTTAATGCATTAAAAACTAAGGAGGAAATTATTTTAAGAAAATAGAGAAAATATATGATGCAGTAGTACAAATTTGAAATGGAAACCATAGAGGGAAGTCCAAGGATTCGGAGAATCCTGAATGTTGATGATTATGATCAATGTCTGAATTTAAATGTATAGAGTAAAACTGAATAAAAAGATTAAACACACACACACACACACACATTATAAAGCAAACAACATCCCATACATAAACTCAGCCATATAGGACTTCTCCTATGTAGAAGTGGAGAACCTGTGGAATGCCAGATGTTGTTGGAGTCCATCTCCCACCAGGCTCAGTCTCCATGGCCAAAGTTTGGGGTGATGGCAGGAGTAACCCAGCAATAGCTGGGGGGGGGTGTCAAATGACTCCCCCCCTACCTTTAACCTCTCAGATCTGCTGACACTGAATTGAAAAGGACTGCTTTCTTCTGTAACCAGGACGACTGTGGCGTTTGCCCTCCTAGGTGTGTGACATCATACTGGGTTCATAAGGAAAGGGTTAACTAAGTGTAAAATGATTAACCAATAGGAACCCAAGGGGAGGAGTTAAGAAGTCAGTCTGGAGTTAGAGAAGAGACATAGAGGATAAGTCTGTGGGTTGGGCTAGTCTGATGTGAGAGAGTGACAGAATCTCTTAGGAGGAGTCAGTCAAACAGCTGAGATAATCAGTCTGAAGGTATTAGGAAGGTATAGGCCGGTAAAGAAACTAAGGTTAAGAAACTGACAAGAAAATGATCTGAGAAACCATAAACTTGTTAATGCTTATAAAATAAACTTGTTTATTTGGTTTAATTTTAACAACTGTCTGGACTCCGTGTGTACCCGAGAGAAACGGGTTGGTGGCAGCGGGGAAGCGAGCAGAGTGGTGGCACAGGGATCAATAGACCGCCAAACATCTGGGGACCCTGTGTGATTGCCACAGACTATACATCTATAAATGTATAGAGTAAAACTGAATAAAAATTTTTTTATATCTATCTACCGTATCTTATCTATCAAGCAAACAACATCCCATACGTAAACTCAGCCATATAGGATGTGTTGCCATGCGACTTCTCCTACGTAGAAGTGGAGAACCTGTGGAATGCCAGATGTTGTTGGAGTCCATCTCCCACCAGGCTCAGTCTCCATGGCCAAAGTTTGGGGTGATGGCAGGAGCAACCCAGCAAGAATGTGAGTCTTGTATATACATAAAATAAGGGTTAGAGGTAGAACCTCCTTCGTGTTCTTGCAGATATACGTATTTTTCCATGTATACGACACCCCCCATGTATAAGACACCCCCTATTTTTGGGGACTCCAAATTAAGAAAACACCCCTCAGCACTATCCGTGTATAAGACAAGCCCCAATTTTAAACCTAATTTTTTGGTTAAAAAACCCCTAGTCTTATACACGGAAAAATACAGTAATCAAATCTGAATCCTGTGGCAGCAGCTATTTACCCCCTATTCCCCCCCTTTCTAGTGAATTAGCTCTTATCTACACAGTTACCCAGAAGTCAGTACTGCTGTTGTGTACAAGGCCCCTTTAATTACAGAACAAAGTCACAGATTGTGACCTAAGGCTATGTTCACACCATAAAGCACTACGATGCCACGCTAAACCATCATGGCTCCCCCCAAAGAATTCTGGGAGCTGTAGTTTGAGGGTGCTGGAAGGTGTTAGGAGACCTCACAGAGCTACAGTGGCCAGAGTCCTTTAACCATCTATCCCTCTTCACAAGGGACTCTGGGAGGGGAATCGGGGTCTCCTAAGACTCTCGGCACCCTTAACAAACTCCAGTTCCCAGAATTCTTTGGGGGAAGCCATGACGGTTTAAAGCGGCACCGTAGTGCTTTGAACGCAGAGTGTGACTGTGACCCAAGATTGGTGCAGGCCGATAGGTGTTGCTTGGCATTGTGGTCATGAATAGGGGTGAGGCAAGAAATGCAGCTGTGAGAGAAAGTGAAGAGACAGAGGAAACTTGGGGGAACGGACTGTTAGAATTCCTGCTCCATGATTGCAGTCATGGGATTTTTGTCACATGACGATATATGTTTTGACTCCACAGAGTGGGAAGTGACGGAGGCAGGATGTTTCTGTTACTGTGTTCCGTGAAGTGGGACTATTGTCCTTTGTTCTTTTTCTGTTTGAGGTCTGATGCTGGAGAGAGAGGGAGCCATGTTGCAGTGCTCTGTGTGTGTTTATATGTAAATAAAGTAGATTAGCCAAAATGCTGAGCTGCTGAGGTCTGTTACGCAAGCTGCGAAGACTCTGCGGAACCCTAAGTGTGCCGGTGTCTGTTGGCATCGGTCGCTGTGATGTTTGGGCAGAAGAAAGCTTTTGAAGCTCCCGATCGACCAGGAGGGAGGGAACATGCTAGTCGGGCGTGTGTCTCTGCCAGGGTCCTACTCGAGTGTAGGCCGGAGTTTGGCAGAAGATGTTTGTGCCTAGCATTCCAGGTCAGTGGATTCCCCACCCATTGCCCACTTGGTCACATTTGAGCCCCTGGTTGATGGTTACTTGCCTGGGTTAAGCTGGTTTGTAGCTGGTCTGGCTGTAACCACGAGGATGGCACCTGAGTGACATCACAGTGCAAAACTGTTGGCATCATAGTACAAAAAAATGGGGGGCAAGGGAAGAGGCTACAGAAAGGCAGTGCTGCATTCATTTTTCCACACCTAAATTTTGCCATTTGAAAGAGAGTAAGCCAATGGCACTGGCTTATTCTGTGGACTGCAAGCTGAATACTATAGGATGCCTATTATGTAGAATGTGAATTTTAAAGGCACCCATTCATCCTCTTGTCAGGATGCTGTTAGCGGCTCCGGGCTGGTTGTGCAGGAAAGTACCGTATTTTTCGCTCCATAAGCCGCACTTTTCCCCTCCTAAAAAGTAAGGGGAAATGTGTGTGCGTCTCATGGAGCGAATGCAGGTGGGAGGCTCTGCTCAGCGCTCCCTTTAAAGAGCCGCGTGGAGCGTGTGTGCGGCTCTTGGGGGCTTTTCTAGGCTGCTCTTCTACCACCTCGTGGAAAAGCCTGCAAGCACCGCACACACGCTCTGTGCGGCTCGTGAAAGGAAGCGCTGAGCAGAGCCTGGGATGCATACAGGCTCTGCTCAGCGCTCCCTTTAAGTAATTTTTTTTCTTGCATTCCCCCTCTAAAAACTAGGTGTGTCTTATGGTCAGGTGCGTATTATGGAACGAAAAATACGGTATAAAGACAAGGGAAAGTTTCTTAGTGTCCTTTTTTATTTCAATCTCTACAGAGGGAGGCTATAAAAGCCAGCCTCTCGGATAAGGGGGGACTCTCCACCCCCCATTTCCTCATTCATCATCCTCATCACCTCCTCTACAGGTGATCTATGTGCCCTCTGTCTTTGCTCTCCTACTTTTAAGGCTCTCTGGGTTCTGGGAGAAGGAGGGTCTGGAACGCTTTCTAATGACGTTGGGCGTGGTTCTGGCTCTTCAATGATTTTCCAGCATTCCCCTTCATCTGCCTCTGAGCTGTGACCTCCCTCAAACCCCTGTTGTAAATCTATATTGTCTTCCTCTTTCTTCTCCCTGGAAGGTCAGGATGAGGAGGCGGTCTCCACCATTTCCCCTCTGCCCAGTCCCCAACGCCTCTGCACAAACTCTGTTGTGCTCTTTTGCTTGGCCCCCAAAGGGATGGCTGCACTACTTTTAATATGACCAAGGACCCGGGTTGCTTCTAAACCGACCTGTTTGCTGAGCATTCGCCCCAATTTGTTTGCACAAAGTCTGCAAGGAGGTGATATGACTGTCACTGTTTGTGGAGCCTTGATCCTGATTTGCTGGCACCATGTTTGCAGGACATCATCTGTTTCGTTCTGATCTGTTTGCAAGTGGAACACAGACGAAGGCAAACGCCACCCCCCATCCCCCAAGCTGCCTTCCAGGTATTTTGGACTACAGTTCCCACCAGCCCCAGCGAGCTCACCTGGAGAGCCCTGTGGCGTTTGCCTCCTAGGATGGGTCATAAGGAAAGGGTTAAGATAGGTGTGATGTGATTGGCCAGTGAGAATGCAAGGGGGGAATAAAAGTTGGAGTGGGAGGTTTTGAAAGTCAGTTCGGTTGAGGTTTGAGAGTCGGGAGTTGAGGTTTGGGAGTTGAAGAAGAAAGAGGGAGGTTTAGGTGTGGGTTGGTAGAGTTGTATTGTGAGAGGAACTGTTAGGTGGAGTCAGATAGATAGTTGGAATAATCAGTTTGGAGTTGTTAGGAACTAAGAATAAGAAACTGCCAAGTAAAATTAACTGTAAGCATAAGCTTGTTTCTGCATTTAAAAATAAACTTGATTATTTGTTTATGTTAACAACTGACTGGACTCCGTGTGTCCCCTTGAGATACGGGGTGGTGGCAGCGGAAAAAGCAATCGCAGTGGCGGCACAGGGTCAATAGACCGTCAAACGTCCAGGGGCCCTGTGTGATCGCCACAAGCACCAACTTGGAAAAAGCTGGGACTAAGGCACTAATGCAAAGCCTTTATCTCCTGTTTCCTGCTGAACGAGACTATGGAGGTGGTAAGGTAAAAAGGTAAAGGTAAAGGACCCCTGGATGGTTAAGTCCAGTCAAAGGCGACTATGGGGTTGTGGCGCTCATCTTGCTTTCAGGCCGAGGGAGCTGGCGTTTGTCCCCAGACAGCTTTCCGGGTCATGTGGCCAGCAGGACTAATCTGCTTCTGGTGCAATGGAACACTGTGACGGAAACCAGAGTGCACGGAAACACTTTTACCTTCCCGTCATTGTGGTACCTATTTATCTACTTGCACTGGCGTGCTTTTGAACTGCTAGGTTGGCAGGAGCTGGGACAGAGCAACGGGAGCTCAGACCATTGAGGGGATTCGAACCATCGACCCTTCCGATCAGCAAGCCCAAGAGGCTCCGTGGTTTAGACCACAGCGCCACCTGCACCCCAGGAGGTGACAAGCAATGACAGGCACACACAGCCCTTGCTCGCTAGAGGTTTGTTGGCATGGTGTGAGGGGTTTCTGCCAGCCAAAGTGGAGCTTCCGCTTAGCCCTATAGCCTGGTGTTTGTCTCCTTTTTCTGCCCCTCCCACTTCCCTGTCCCTCTGCCGTTTGGACTCTCAACCCCTTCGGCCAAAGATCACGAACAGATCACATGCGAGTCAAGGCTGATGAAGCCTCAAGTCAAGAAAATCCTGTCACTGCAGATAGAGCAGAAATGAACTGAAAATTGAATAATCGAAAGTAGAACCAAAGAACTGTAGAGTTGGAAGGGGCCAAGAGGGTCATCAGGTCCAACCCCCAGCGATGAACATGGGGCTCAAACACATGACCTTGAGGTTAAGAGTCTCATCCTTTACTGAGTGAGCTATCCCAGACTTGGATGAATGATATTCACTTGCTCAACTGCCAGGTGAGATTGCTCTTAGCTTGTGAATGTCCTACATACTTTGTTTTTAATCACATCGGTTCATAAATCTCTCTCTTTCTCTTTCTCTCTTTCTCTCTTTCTCTCTCTCTCTCTCTCTCTCTCACACACACACAGAATTTTTAGCATCTAGGTAAAGGTAAAGCGACCCCTGACCATTACTCTGGGGTTGCGGCGCTCATCTCGCTTTATTGGCCAAGGGAGCCGGCGTACAGCTTCCGGGTCATGTGGCCAGCATGACTAAGCCGCTTCTGGTGAACCAGAGCAGCGCACGGAAACATCGTTTACCTTCCTGCCAGAGAGGTACCTATTTATCTACTTGCGCTGGTGTGCTTTCGAACTGCTAGGTTGGCAGGAGCTGGGACTGAGCAACGGGAGCTCACCCTGTTGCGGGGATTCGAACCGCCGACCTTCTGATCGGCAAGTCCTAGGCTCTGTGGTTTAACCCACAGCGCCACCCGCGTCCCTTTTTTTAGTTACGTACATAATAAAGTAACAACAAATGGTCGTGTCAGTTGATGCACGATTCCCCCTGTGAAGTAGGGTGCAAATGGTTAGTTTTTAAGGCAACAACTACCATCAAGCCTCTGTTACAAGATGTAAAAACAGCACCAAGGAGATATTTTATTTTTTTAAAGCACAATGTAAGGCACACGTCTTCCACCCTCGAGTCAACTGGGCATCACATTCGGGCTTCAGCCACCACTGTTCCAAAGGCCTGGCATCTTGACAGCTGTGCAACCCAATCTCTCCCCCCATCTCAAAAGAAAACAAGCCTCCTTTCATCTTCAAACGTTTTTGCATCCTCTTGGCTTATTAGGTTTCCATTTAAGCTGTTGGAGGTGGAAAGAGGGAGGGAAAGAGAAATTAAAATAAAGCAGCTGTTTCTGCAGGTTCTCTTGCTCTCTTTCCTTTGGCGCTCTTCCTCTTGCCTGTTTGTTTTGGGACGAATGGCACAAGGTAGTCCTGGTTTCTGATGAGGACGTGAAATTTCCACCTAGAGAAATCCAAGAGCTTTTCATCTCTTGGGAATGCTTAGCCCATAGTAAGGTAAAGGTAAAGGTAAAGGGGCCCCTGACCCTTAGGTGCAGTCGTGACCAACTCTGGGGTTGCAGCGCTCATCTCGCTTTATTGGCCGAAGGAGCCGGCGTACAGCTTCTGGGTCATGTGGCCAGCATGACTAAGCCGCTTCTGGCGAACCAGAGCAGCGAACGGAAACGCCGTTTACCTTCCCGCCGGAGCGCTACCTATTTATCTACTTGCACTTTGACGTGCTTTCGAACTGCTAGGTTGGCAGGAGCAAGGACCGAGCAACGGGAGCTCACCCCATCGTGGGGATTCGAACCGCCGACCTTCTGATCGGCAAGTCCTAGGCTCTGTGGTTTAACCCACAGCGCCACCCGCATCCCCTTAGCCCATAGTAGGCAATACTAAAGCATATTGAAAGTCACACACAGCCCTTTAGATCACAAGATATAAGCTAAGGCTCTCTTCTTTCTGCTGCAAGAAGTTCACCTAGTTGATGTGTTCTGGGCTCAACAGAACAGGGCAGATATTGAAGCACAACTATCTGCAAGAATGCCTTCTTCCACATCTATCAGGGCTTGTGCTCTGAGGTCAGAAGGTGAGACCCTCCTGGTGGTCCTTTCTCAGGATGAGGCCTGGGAAATGGCCTCTTCAGTGGTGGCTCCTTTAAGACGTAGAACTCCCTTTCTACTAAAATGCCCCAGGCCCCACCTCTGTACAGTTTTAGGTGGCTAGTTAAGACCAGTGTTTGAAACTCCCATTGTCCTAGGCATATTTTGTGACAGGGAATTTCATTAGCGCGAGGAGCTTCTTGTCTCTGGGTGCAATACTACGCCTAAGATTTCGGGTTAAAACTGAAAGAGCGGAAGGAAAGGAGGACCTTTTTCTGCCTCCCCACTTCCAGCTACTCTCTGGAGACTGGAGAAGAGACCCTCTTAAGAATATTAGGGGAGTGGGCAGGGACTAGAACATGTGAAAAACAAACATAATGTTTTAGCTGCAGTTCATTCATTTTCATATTCTTGTTATAAAATAGCGTGCCTAGACATTCTGTTGTTGCGCCCATAACCTCGGTTTAAGGTACCATTTATCTCCCAGCTTTCATATCTCGGTTTCTAACACTGGTTAAGGCGCATCTGGAGAGACTTGACTGATGCAGCAATTAGTAGTTGCTCTTTAGTGATCTGCCACCTGCCTTCAAATATTGTGTGATTTTTATGGATTTACCTGTTTTAGATGGCCCTGGGGCTTGTGTAAAGGCAGTACAGTCATATCTCAGAAGCCGAATGGAATCCGTTCTGGACGTCCGTTTGACTTCCAAAACTTTCAGAAACCAAGGCACGGCTTTCGATTGGCTGCAAGAAGCTCCTGCAGCCAATCGGAAGCTGCGGAACCCGCGTCGGACGTTTGGGTTCCAAAGAACATTCGCAAACCGGAACACTCACTTCCGGGTTTGCGGTGTTCGGGAGCCAAAACATTCGACTCGCAAGGCGTTCGACTTCCGAGGTACGACTGTATATTAAACTAACGAAATGTACTTTATTTCTGAAATGGCTACGGAGACAATCACAGAATTGTACAGTTGAAAAGGACCGTGAGGACCATCAAGTCCAACCCCTGCAAGTGCAGGCATCTTTTTGCCCAGTGTGGGGTTCGAACCCAGAACCCTGAGGTTAAGAGAGGAGCATCTCCTGCACTGAAACGAACGGGGGCTGTGTAAGTCCTACGGCACCGGCTCATAAACCAAGAGGCAAAATTGACAAACGCTGATTATGAGCCAGCTAAAATGTTAAGTGTCACTGGGCGTTGGGCCTGAATAACCTGGTCCACAGGTTTCTATGGGACTTGGTTACAACTACTGCTAGCCACATTGAGAGACTCATGATTTAAATGCTAATTAAAGATGTGGCTAGGCAATTAAGGTCTAGCCAGCTGGTGGCCCACGACTGCATGCAGGGCTCCCAACACGATTCTTCCTGATCTCTGCTATTCCTCCCTTAGTTAGACTGCGCACACAGGGCAGGATTAAAGGTAAAGGGACCCCTGACCATTAGGTCCAGTCGTGGCCGACTCTGGGGTTGCGGCGCTCATCTTGCTTTACTGGCCAAGGGAGCCGGCGTACAGCTTCCAGGTCATGTGGCCAGCATGACTAAGCTGCTTCTGGTGAACCAGAGCAGCGCACTGAAATGCCATTTACCTTGCTGCCGGAGCGGTACCTATTTATCTACTTTGACGTGCTTTTGAACTGCTAGGTTGGCAGGAGCAGGGACTGAGCAATGGGAGCTCACCCCGTCACGGGGATTTGAACCGCCGACCTTCTGATCGGCAAGTCCTAGGCTCTGTGGTTTAACCCAGTGCCACCCGCGTCCCCCACAGGGCAGGATTACTTGCTCCCAACTACCCAAACGATACAGACTCCTGATTTGCGTTTGAAGGATCTACGTGTTCAGAAGTCAAGGTGATTGTGGCGGGAACAGCGGCCCAACTCAGCTCCACAATCTCTCTTGGCACATTTGCCCTCTTGGCACCAGAAACAGGTGAAATGGATTTGGGCGTGCAATCCATCGCCAAAGCACGAAAATGGCCAAGACGCAAGGCGTTTGCCACTGTGTCGTGTGCGAGAACATCCTACGCACGTTTCGTTGTACATCAGCAAATGGACAGCATGTGGCTCTCTGGATGTTAGGCCCCAGCTCTCATTGCCGTTGGCCTCGCTGATGAGACTTGAAGCCCCAATGGCATCTCAGGGGCCACAGGCACCCCTAACTAGGTGAGATCCTGCACATGAGTCTAAGCAGATAGTTGAAGTGTGACTGCCACACTTTGGAAAGCCGCACAGCCGTCATTCTTACCAGATCTCTTTAATGGCCGTATTGTGCTTGAGAGCATCCGCCAGGCACTTGGCACCTCTGCTGGTAATCTGATTCTGGATAAGCCTAGAAGAGAAAGAGAAAAAGAAAGGAGAACACTCAGCACCAGAGAAAATACTCTCTGTTTGCGCCCGGTCCACAGCGTCCTGCCTGTCACGCACTTGGCTTGGGCACGGTGGGTCTGAAGCGGAAAATCAACACTCCTTTTTGCTGAACAAGGCTGGGGTCTTGCCAGGAACTGGTGGTTTCTGATTTCCATCTGCATGGCTGGCCTGCCTGGCATCAGACAATCCCCCCATAGAAGCGCAGCCAAGAGGCTCCAAGCCTCTTCAGTCTAAAGTGCACGGGCGTCTTTCAGGGTTACTGAGCTTAATTGTATAATTGACCACACAGCTGCTCTCTGATCACAGGAGAGCATCTGTCTGGGGGATTATTCATGACAGATCCAAAGCGACGGCCGGGGAAGGCAATTCACTGGCCACTTGGGGCTGGCACCGCAAGAGAGGAGGCAGGAAGAGACCGGCTCAGAGGGGCCAACCATCAAAAATATGTAAAGTCACCTTGGAGTTCGATCTCTCCCGTTTTCCTTTGCCCAGAACACTGCAATTTATTTTTTAATTTTTTTATAAAAAAGCTTCAAGTCATTTATTTCTTTAGCATTAGTCACTCAAGGGTAATTTGTTATGGAAAAACACAACACACGGACAAAAGGAACTGTCAGCGTTACTGACAATGGGGTAGATCCCTAAACAAATGAAAACCAAGCCTTACATTTTGCTGGTGCTTTGATGGTGGTGATTAAACTAAACACTGTGTACGTGGGACATCTGTGTCCAGGGCAGCTGTCTATCAGCTCCATCTGCTACACCGGCTGAGACCCTATCTGCCCGCGGACTGTCTCGCCAGAGTGGTGCATGCTTTAGTTATTTCCCGCTTGGACTACTGTAATGCGCTCTACGTGGGGCTACCTTTGAAGGTCACCCGGAAACTGCAACTAATCCAGAATGCAGCAGCTAGACTGGTGACTGGGAGTGGCCGCCGAGACCACATAACACTGGACCTGAAAGACCTACATTGGCTCCCAGTACATTTCCGAGCACAATTCAAAGTGTTGGTGCTGACCTTTAAAGCCCTAAATGGCCTCGGCCCAGTATACCTGAAGGAGCGTCTCCATCCCCATTGTTCAGCCCAGACACTGAGGTCCAGGACCAAGGGCTTTCTGGCGGTTCCCTTGCTGCAAGAAGTGAGGTTACAGGGAACCAGGCAAAGGGCCTTCTCAGTGGTGGCGGCCACCCAGTGGAACGCCCTCCCATCAGATGTCAAGGAGATAAAGAACCACACAACTTTTAGAAGACATCTGAAGGCAGCCCTCTATTGGGAAGTTTTTGACGTTTTGACGGTTTGCCACATTTTTATACGTGTCATCTGCATAGGAATCCTTCAAAAGTTCAACTGATTCCTCTCCTAGTCACTGGTTCAGCAACTCCTTCCGGGAATTGTGACGAATGAGGCACTCAAACTTTAGATCAGCATGAATCTGATGCCTCAATGCAAATTAAGGGCTTCCGGTGACCTTTCTGTCAAAAGGAGCCCAAAGCTCAGGGTTGGGTCCTTGTGTAGAAAATGTACAGTGACTGAAATGTGACTCGTAGCCTGAGGCAGTGACTCAAGAGCGCCTTCTCCGCAAGCCAAGACAACTCACCATAGATGACCCAATCGCTTGTTGACCTTTACCATTTCGGCAAAGCATTCGGCTGCTTCGTCATCCAGCTCGTTCTTTGTTAGCCTGGTGAAAGAAGCAAACAGGATTTTTCTTTTCTTCTTATCTTTTAATTTTTTATTTATTTATACTTTTCAAGTGTATACATTTCACTGTTTTTACAATCATTTTGACATTTCAAAACTTGACTCCCCCCCCTTTCTGCGGTTCCTTAAATTTATTTTTAATATCTTCTGCATATCCAAATTAACTTAATGTGCTCATTTATTCATCTTCTTTAAATATATACTCTTATGAAACTGCAAGTTATTAGAATTATCTTTTTTTTTTTTTTTAAGATATTTTTATTAAACAATTTTTTATATAACAGAAACAAGACATACATAAACAAACATTCAACAATAATAAAACAAAAAACACGTACCACTTCATAACCCAATTTCTAAACCTTTCTTCCTCGACCTCCTCTTACTTCCCGTTTCTGTATTCCAAATTCTTACAGTTTTTCAGCGAAATCTTACCTTATTTTATTGTAAATTTATGCTAATCACCCTTATTCTCTTTGTCATAATCATTACTAATAGTAACCATTTATTTTAGTCCAACATCATTCTAACTGTCTCCAATTTTATAATATTTCTTTAAATAGTCCTTAAACTTTTTCCATTCTTCTTCCGCCGCTTCTCTTCCCTGGTCTCGGATTCTGCTCGTCATCTCTGCCAGGCTCATATAGTCCATCACCTTCATCTGCCATTCTTCCAGTGTGGGTAGATCCTGTGTCTTCCAGTACTTTGCGATGAGTATTCTAGCTGCTGTTGTAGCATACATAAAGAAGGTTGTATCTGTCTTTAGCACCCCCTGGCCGACAATACCCAAGAGAAAGGCCTCTGGTTTCTTGGGGAAAGTATATTTAAATACCTTTTTCAGTTCATTATAAATCATTTCCCAGAATGCCTTAATCTTCGGGCATGTCCATCAGAGGTGAAAGAATGTGCCCTCCTTTTCCTTACATTTCCAACATTTATTATCAGGCAAATGGTAGATCTTTGCAAGTTTGACTGGGGTTATGTACCACCTATAAATCATTTTCATTATGTTTTCTCTTAAGGCGTTACACGCCGTAAACTTCAACCCAGTGGTCCACAACTTTTCCCAGTCAACAAACATGATGTTATGACCAATGTCCTGAGCCCATGTAATCATAGTTGATTTAACCGTTTCATCTTGTGTGTTCCATTTCAGCAGCAGATTATACATTTTTGACAAGTTCTTAGTGCTGGATTCTAACAGTTCAGTCTCTAGTTTTGACTTTTCCACCTGGAAACCTATTTTTCTGTCTAATTTAAACACTTCATTTATTTGATGGTAATGTAACCAATCTCTCACCTTCTCTTTTAGTTTTTCGAAACTCTGCAATCTCAGTTTATCCCCTTCCTTTTCCAAGATTTCCCAATATCTTGGCCATTTCGGCTCCATATTTAGCTTTTTCACTGCCTTAGCTTCCATTGGTGATAACCATCTTGGAGTCTTATTTTCCAACAAGTCCTTATATCTAACCCAGACATTCAGCAGTGCTTTTCTGACAATATGGTTTTTGAAACTTTTATGCGCTTTAACCTTGTCATACCACAAATATGCATGCCACCCAAAAATGTTATTAAATCCTTCCAAATCCAAAATGTCTGTGTTTTCAAGAAGCAGCCATTCTTTAAGCCAGCAGAAAGCTGCCGCTTCATAGTACAATTTAAAGTCTGGCAGGGCAAACCCCCCTCTTTCCTTTGAATCCGTTAATATCTTAAATTTTATTCTGGGCTTCTTGCCCTGCCAGACAAATTTAGATATATCTTTCTGCCACTTCTTGAAACAGTCCATTTTATCCATTATCTGCAATGCTTGAAACAAAAACAACATTCTTGGCAATACATTCATTTTTATAACTGCAATTCGACCTAACAAGGAAAGCTTCAAGTTTGACCATGTCTCTAGATCTTTTTTCACTTCTGTCCAAGTTTTTTCATAATTGTCTTTAAATAAATTCACATTCTTGGCTGTCATATTCACACCCAAATATTTCACTTTTTTAACCACAGTCAACCCCGTCTCAATCTGAAACCTTTCTTTTTCAGTCTGTGTTAAATTTTTCTCCAATACCTTAGTCTTTAACTTATTCAATTTAAATCCTGCCAATTGACCAAACTCTTGGATTATTTCCAAAACTCTTTTCGTACTAGCTTCTGGCTCCTGTAATGTAAGTACCAGGTCATCTGCAAATGCTCTCAATTTGTATTGTTTAACTCCGACCTGAATCCCTTTAACCAACTGGTCCCTCCTGATCATATTAAGCAAAACCTCCAGGACCGATATAAAAAGTAAGGGGGAAATAGGGCACCCCTGTCGTGTCCCTTTTTCAATCTTGAACTCTTCTGTTACCACATTATTTACAATTAATTTTGCTTTCTGTTCAGAGTATATTGCACCTATACCATTTTCAAACCCTTGGCCTACCCCCATCCCCCGGAGGTTCTTCAACATAAAACTCCAAGAAATGTTGTCAAAGGCTTTCTCGGCATCCACAAATATCAAAACAGCCTTAGTGTTTATATTCACTTCCAACTTCTCCAAAATGTCAATTATATTCCTTACATTATCCGACAAATGCCTTTTCGGGAGAAAGCCCGCTTGGTCCCCATGAATCTCCTCCATCAAAACTCTTTTCAGTCTCTTTGCTAAAACATCAGCAAAGATTTTGTAATCCACATTTAGTAAGGAGATGGGTCGGTAGTTCTTAAGTTGGGTCTTTTCAGTCTCTGTCTTTGGTATAAGTGTAATGTAAGCCTCTCTCCACGTATCGGGTGCCCTTTTCCCCTTCATAATCTCGTTGCAGACTTCCTTCAAAGGTTGTATAAGCCCTTCCTTCAAGACTTTGTAATATTTGGAAGTCAATCCATCTGGTCCAGGTGATTTGCCCAACGTCATGTTTTGAATGGCATCTTCTATTTCCTGTGTTGATATCTCCTGATTCAAAATTGTCTTGCTTTCCTGCGAAATCTTTTTCAGCCCATTTTTCTCGAGGAATTGTTGTATATCTGTTTCATTCTGCGGCCCTTGTGTATACAATTGTCTAAAGTAGCTCTGGAAACAATTCCTAATTTCCACTGGGTTACATATGTTCTTTCCATCCACTTCTAAGTTTATTACCGTGTTGAGTTTTTGTCTCTTCTTTATTTGCCAAGCCAATAACTTGCCACATTTATCTGCAGATTCAAAAGTCTTTTGTCTCATTTGTTTAATTTTCCATTCTATTTCTTGATTCATCAGTTCCGTATATTGTGTTTGGTACAATTTGATTTCTCTTAGAATCTCTTGCGACTTTGGCTTCAATCTTAATTTCCTTTCCCCTTCTTTTATCTTATCCAAGATTTTCTCTTTCCTCTCATTTTGCTTTCTTCTTTTTAATGTATTTTGTTGTATCAAAAACCCTCTCATCACGGCTTTGCTTGCGTCCCATACTATTCTTTTTTCTACTTTAGACCTTAGGTTAATTTCAAAATAATCTTTCAAAGTTCTTTGGGCCTTTTTACAGATCTCCTCGTCTCTAAATAGAGTGTCATTCATTCTCCATCTAAAAGAGCCAGTTGTTGTTTGCTTCATCACCATCTTTACTGCATTATGGTCGGAGAGAGTTTTTGGGCAGATTTCCACTTTCTTTATATTCGACGCCACACCGCTAGTCACCCAAATTTGGTCAATCCTAGTCCATGTCATTTTGGCTTCAGAAAAGAAGGTTCCCTCTCTCTCTAATGGGTGTTTTGTTCTCCAAATGTCAATCAAATCCATATTGTCAGTCATTTCAAAAAAGGTTTTTGGTAGTCTTCCATCTTTTGTGACTACCTGTCTTTGTGCTTTGTCCATATTTGTTGAAACTACTCCATTCATGTCTCCCATCATAATCAATTTATAGTCCATATAGTCCGTTAAAGTCTCATGCAACTTCTTAAAAAATTCTGTTTTCCCTTCATTTGGTGCATATATCCCAACTATCAAAAATTTTTCTCCTTGAAATTGAATTTCAATTGCCAAATATCTTCCTTGGTCATCTTTAAAGATTTGTTTCGGCTGCAAATTTTCCTTTACGTAGATCACCACTCCTCTCTTTTTTACTTTGTCTGAAGATATAAATTCTTGTCCCAGTCTCTTGTTTATTAGCAATTTTCTATGTGCTCTTGTCACATGGGTCTCTTGTAAACAAATCAAGTCCAAATTATCTTTCTTTAAAGCATGAAATATATTTTTTCTTTTTCGAGGGTTATTTAAACCATTACAATTCCAAGTTAGAAGTTGCAAAGCCATGATGGGGTTATTTAATTCCTCCTACAGCTCCCAATTGTTGTTCGTCCTTTGTCGATGGTTCTGTGTCTTTATCTAATCTTGAAGGATGTCCTTCTCCTGGATGGGTCTCTTTCTGTAGGTCTTCCTCGTGTTCTCCCAAGAACTTGTCTTTATCACTCACTGTTTTTATTCTTCTTTTCTTTCCTTTGTACTTAAAAGACAAGCCTTGGGGAAACTCCCACCTGAATAGTATGTAGTTCCTCTTCAGTAGTGTCACCAAATCCTTGTAAGGGCCTCTTGCATCCAAGATGCTTTTAGGGATGTCTTTAAAAATCTCAATATAAAAATCCTCAATCCGAAGGGTTGTTTGATAATGCAGGTTCAATATTTTATCCCTCTCTTCTTTGGATCTTAGAGTTATCAAGCAATCTCTGGGTCTATTCTTCTTCTGCCTTGTTCCCAACCTGAATGCGCTCTCTATTTCTTCCGGGTTAGCGCAATCGCTGAATGGCGGATCTCTCCCGGAGCTCCGGGAGAGATCTGCTTCGCGGGTTCGGGTCTTGTTGCTCACGGCGGAGCAAGGACCCTTAAAAGTCACAGGCGCGTAGCCTGTGAACCGGAGACTCGGCGGGCACCTTTGCCCCCCTCCCGACGTCGTGAAATAGCCTTTTTAAAGGCTACAGATCAGCCGAGGGTGCGGGGAGCGGTGCTGAGAGTCGCTCACACCCAGCCTGCGAAGCGAAGCCGCGTCGCCAACAGCGGAGAGCGCTGACTTCTTCCGAAGATTTTGGATTAAAAAAGAGCAACTTTCCGTGAGTAGGATTGAGTTTGCATCATAAATTGGACGTTAAAATTTACGAATTCGGGCACCGAGACGGATAAGTACTAAAAAGGAAGTCTGCTTACCGTCCTGCAGCAAGATTAAAGCGGAAGACAGTGAAGCTGTAACTTTTGACAGGAGCTTTTTACGAGCTAAGAAACCCAACACCAAGTAAAGAACTCCCCCCCAAAAGGCAGGGGAGGGGGGGAAGAAGACTTTAAAGGGATTTCCTGCCTAAATTAAAGGAGATTGAACTGATTACCGCTGTTTATCTACCTGGGGGTCGGACTGCCAAAAAGAGGAAAGACACCGACTAAGGACGGCTGTTACAAATAAGGTTAAAAAGTAACTGATATATAAACTTTGGTTACTCTCAACTTGAAACATCGTATTTGGTTACATAGTAAGTCATTTGCAGGACATTTTCAATTTGGATCTTTTATAAAGTAAGGGACTTGGAGGGCTTTGGCTTTTTGGAAGTGTGGGAACAATTTAAAGTTCAGAAACTGATTTTGCGCCCTCTAGAGGATTTGGTTGTTTCAGCAACTAAGTGGAAGTTAAAACCTGAGAACTCTTTATTGTTGACAGCTTAAGAGTGTGGGAATGACCTTGAATGAAAGACTTTGTTATGGCAGATGGTAAACAGAGAGAAGATTCACAAGAAACAACTCTGAGATCTGGTAGACAATACAAAGTGGACTCTTCTTTGCAAAGAAGGGCCTCTGTATCAGGGGCCTTAGGAACTGCAGCTGCGACAAAGGCAAGAGTGAAAACAATGTCTTCAGAAGATGCGTTTACAAAGGCCTTGGGAAAAATAAGTGACTCTTTAGAGGAATTAAAGAAGCAAGGTGCGGAAACAAATAAGAAAATTGAAGAAATCTCTGGGAAAATTGATCTGAATACAAAAAGTATAACTGACCTTGGAAATAAAGTGAACTCTAATGCAGAAGCAATTGGGAAACTATTGGAAGACTCATCTACAACGCGAAAGATAGCTGAAGAAGCGAAGGAAATTGCTACGGCTGTGGAAGGGAAACTTCCACCGGTGTACAGGAAACTGGATGAGTATGAACTGACACTCTCGATGCAGGATATGCAACGTAAGGAGAAAAACCTAAGGATTAGACTTGTGCCGGAAAAAGAAGGAGACAACTTGGTGGATTATTTGACAAAAGAGTTTTCTGACTTTTGGAAGCAAGATTTGAAAGTTATTAGAATTATCCTGCCAGTGTTTTTATCTCTTTGAAATTTATCTGTAAATTTTCCATAAACCATTACCATTCTTTTATAAAAAGTTTGTTATCTTGATTTCTTATTCTTCCGGTAGGTTTTGCCATTTCTGCATATTCCATAAGTTTTTGTATCAAGTCTTTCTTTGATAGGACTTCTGCTTCTTTCCATTTTGGGGCAAGTAACATTCTTGCCGCTGTAGTCGCATAGAGGACTATGTTTCTATATACAGTGGTACCTTGGGATACATAGGCTTCAGGTTACATACACTTCAGGTGACAGACTCCGCTAACCCAGAAATAGTGCTTCAGGTTAAGAACTTTGCTTCAGGATGAGAACAGAAATCATGCTCCAGCAGCGCAGCGGCAGCTGGAGGCCCCATTAGCTAAAGTGGTGCTTCAGGTTAAGAACAGTTTCAGGTTAAGACCGGACCTCTGGAACGAATTAAGTACTTAACCTGAGGTACCACTGTAGTTTAGGTAGTTCTGTCCCTATAATTCCCAAAAGAAAAGCTTCTGGGGTATTTTTTTTTTACAAATGTTATTTTAAACATCCTTTTCATTTCATTATATATCATTTCCCAGTAAGCTTTAACCTTACTACAAGACCACTACATATGATAAAAAGAACCTCCTTTTTTCAGTCCTGAGACTGTATGGCTGTCCCATGGTTTGGGGAAAAAAATTGAATTTCTTCTCTGCAGGCATAGGTGCAATTTTATTTAAGATCCTGGCTAGCCAGGAATGAAATGGAAACTCTTGTATGCGCATGTCTAAAAGGTCTGCCAAGTGATTGACAGTACAGCCATTGTGGCCATCATTGCATTCAAGCAAACTTACATTTTGCTAAGATTTCAGCATTCATTTGAAAAAGGGGTGTTTTTTTAATGCAAGTGAGATGGAGACCCACTCACCCCCCACATACCTAAGGCATTTCCACATGATCAAGGAAGGGTTTCTGGTTTTGCTTTTTTAAAATAAAAATAAAAATGCTGCCATGGAAAGCATTCATGGGAATGGCTGGTGGAGAGGAGGGCAGCTTAGAAAACTCCTAGCGAGGACAGGAAAATAGGTTTAGCCATTAGGACCACACCAAAACTGGTCTTCCACCTTCTCCCCATAGAGATTAAAGGCACTTATAGCTCAACGCTTGACCAAGCATCCCCAGGCTGGGTTAATGGAGAATTATTGCCCTTTTCAAGTTAGTCTTTTCTTTTCTTTTGTAAGCTTGCTATGTACGGCTCTCCCCTTCTTTTGGGGTTAGGAAGGGGAAAGTGGAGCATATATACAGAAGCTACAAATACTCAAGATGTCCACAAAGCATTTTAACAACCTCAGGAGGCTTGTTGCTAGCTGCAAATTATTAGTTAGTTAATCAATCAATTAACTAAAATTTTATACCGCCCTTATATAACGAATTGAAAAAAATGTTTAAAATAATTTTGTTAAAAAACCCCCAAAAATCTGGAAACTTTTCCATTAGGAATTGTAGGTACCGATATTCCAAAGGAGCAGAAAAGACTTTTTATGTATGCGATGACAGCTGCACAGATGCTACTAGGCCAGAGATGGACAGAAGACAAAGTCCCTCCCAGAGAGGAATGGCAAACCAAGCTGTTGGACTATGCCGAAATGGCAAAACTGACCGGAAAGCTCAGGAACCAAGAAAACCAAAACTTTTAATAAAGAATGGGAAACATTTATAACTTATCTGGGAGACCACTGTAAGCAGATGAAAACATTAGCAGGACTGCAAGAGCACTTGTAATGTAGCAAGTACTAAGGAGACAATGGAGTGACATAAAATACGGATTACTGAATAATATGCAGTTGAAAACATTGACAATAGGACCCATGGAGGAGGAGGTGAGAAGTCCAGCGATTCAGAGGAATGTCTAAATATGGATATGTACTTTGTATTGTTGGGACGCGGGTGGCGCTGTGGGTTAAACCACAGAGCCTAGGACTTGCTGATCAGAAGGTTGGCAGTTCGAATCCCCGCAACGGGGTGAGCTCCCGTTGCTCAGTCCCAGCTCCTGCCAACCTAGCAGTTCGAAAGCACGTCAAAGTGCAAGTAGATAAATAGGCACCGCTCCAGCGGGAAGGTAAACGGTGGTTCTGTGCACTGCTCTGGTTCGCCAGAAGCGGCTTAGTCATGCTGGCCACATGACCCGGAAGCTGTACGACGGCTCCCTCAGCCAATAAAGCGAGATGAGCGCCACAACCCCAGAGTCGGTCATGACTGGACCTAATGGTCAGGAGTCCTTTTACCTTTACCTTACTTTGTATTGTTATAATCTTATACTTGTAAAGCCAAATAAAAATTATTTAAATAAAAATAATTTATCCACATGTCTCAGGGCAGTTCATAGATAAAAATCACAATATTAAAAATGCAAAATACATAATAAAAATAAAAACAAGAACAACCCCAAAATCCCCTCCCCGACACATTTTAAAAGGGCATCGTATGTCAATCACCCAAAGGCCTGGTTAAAGAGAAACGTTTTTTGCCTGGCGCCTAAAGGCGTATAATGAAGGCACCAATCGAATCTCCCTGGGAAATGAAGAAATGAGCTCTCTAACAATAGGCAGTGAGTGCTGACAGAAATGAAGACGGAGGAGCCGCTGAGAAACAAGGAGCGGTTGTGATGTATGATGTGGTTCAGGGGTGGATGAAGCACTTGATTTGCATGCAAAAGGTCCTGGGTTCAAATCCCAGCATCTCCAGTTGGGCTGGGAGAAGTCCCTGCCTGAAACCCTGCACAGATGCTGTCAGTTAGTGTAGACAATACTGAACTGGATGGACCAATGGCTTTGATTCATGGTTCAAGCCATTGACAGTGTTGCGGCCTGCCGTCTTGCATCAGATCCCGGGCACCACTTGGGACACGATCCAAAGTTGCCTCCCCTTTACCGTCAACGCCGGGACTGCTGTTCCAAAAGCACAATAATTTATTGTCTCCAGAAACGCGGTGGTTGTGATCAGCCAGGCATTGTGAGAACGATGGTGGAACAAAACAGGGCTTGGCTTTCCAGTGCGTCAGGTGGAGTGTTTAATGTCCCTGCTTCAAAACCGGTTCAAAGGCGCAGGAGGGAGAATGTCTGGGGCACAAATGAGTCGCAAGATATTCCTTACAATAATTACGGGGTGTCTTACAGGTGTGCCACAAAAGGCCGTGCAAACGCACCTGGCTAATGCTAGATTGTTCGCTGCTTGCTGATGTTTGTTGTCATCTGTGCTGGGATTTCTTTTAAATGAAGAGTTGAATAACAAATAAAAAACAAGTGCTACAAAAGCTCCATTGGTCTGCCCTGTACGTTAAGGCAATGGGATAAAGACATCTACCTGGATAACTCAGTTTGGGAGGAGGAAATGTCTCTTGCACTCCACTGAAGATCCCTCTTTCCTCCAGGGATCTGTAATTTAGGGTTCAAAAATCTAGCTATACTCCCCTCCAGCACTGTTTCTCTCTAGCCTTCCACCCCTTTCCACATTTACCGTATTTTTCACTCTATAGAGGGCCTTCTCCGTAGTGGCACCCACCCTGTGGAGCGCCCTCCCTTCAGATGTGAAGGAAATAAGCAGCTATCTTATTTTAAAAAGACATCTGAAGGCAGCCCTGTTTAGGGAAGTTTTTAATATTTAATGTTGTATTGTTTTTAACACTTGATTGGAAGCCACCCAGAGTGGCTGGGGAAACTCAGACAGATGGGCGGGGTATAAATAATAAATTATTATTATTATTATTATTATTATTATTATTATTATTAGACGCACCCGACCACAGGACGCAACTAGTTTTAGAAGGGGAAGAACAAGAAAAAAATATTCTCTCCCTCTCTGTGCAGCACCCCTTCAGCGAAGCGGCAGGGGAAATGGAGCCCCTTCCATTTCTCCTCCCGCTTCGCTGAAGGGGCGCTGTGCAAAGAGGGAAAGCTGCGCAGCGCCTCTCCAGTGAAGTGAAGCCAGGAGAGCAAGAGGGATCAGTGCGCACCAACCCCTCTCCCTCTCCAGGCTTCAGGGATAGCAACTTGAAGCCTCCGGAGTGCGGAGGGAGACCCCCCTCTGCGCTTCGGAGGCTTCGTGTTGCTATCGCTGAAGCCATGGAGCCTGCATTCGCTCCATAAGACGCACACACACCCCCCCTTAATTTTTGGAGGGGAAAAAGTGCGTCTTATAGAGCGAAAAATACGGTAAATCTCTCACCGCCCGCTTCCGAGTTCATTTTGGATTCATTTAATCATCAGATTTAGTCGACTTAATCAGCTGCTTTTAATACCGGGGATACTTAAAACTGTTTACTTTTTCAAAACTCGCTGCTGCTCCCTGGGGTTGGATGTGGTCTCAGCTCTGATGCTGGTTCTTGCTAGCTCAGACATTCTTGGGCTGCTAGAACAAGCCCGCAGGGCCTTATCAGCAGAAGGCAGAAGCGACAGCAAAAGACGTTCAGAAGCCAATGGCTGCCACTGCGGAAGTGCTCTTAAGGAGGACGTGGAACCAAGAATTGAAACCATATGAATGTGGAGGTTGGGGTGCTGAATTACTCTCCCAAAACTACTCGGAACACGATGAAATGCTAGGGAAGCCATGGTGGGTTAAAAACCACACACACACACCACGGCTCAGGACCACAGTACCTCAAGAACCGCCTCTCTCCATATGAACCTACCCGGACCCTGAGATCATCTTCTGAGGCCCTCCTTCGTGTGCCTCCTCCTCGAGAGGTCCGGAGGGCGGCAACACGAGAATAGGGCCTTCTCTGCAGTGGCCCCCCGTCTGTGGAATGCTCTCCCCAGGGAAGTTTGCCTGGTGCCTTTATTATACACCTTTAGGCGCCAGGCAACAACGTTCCTTTTTTAACCAGGCCTTTGGTTGATCTGATTTACATCCTATGCCCTTTTAAAATGTGTTTTTGTGGGGGGGGGGGGGGCTAGTGGGTTGTTGTTTTCATTTTCATTATGTACAGTGGAACCTTGGTTGTCAAACGCATCAGAAGTCAAACGTTTCGGCTTTTGAACACCAACAACCTAGATGTGAATGCATCTGCTTTTGAACACGCCTCGGAAGTCAAACAGCTTCTGAGGCGCGTTTCTCCATTTTTTCAATGGATTTTGCCGACCAGCAATTACACCTTGGTTGTCGAACGTTTCGGAAGTTGAATGGTCTTCTGGAACGGATTACGTTTGACAACCGAGGTTCCACTGTATTTTGTGGTTTTATATCTTGATTTTATTCTGTGAGCCGCCCCGAGACCTCCGGGTATAGGGCGGTATATAAATTCAATCAATCAATCAATCAAATTTGGTCAGATTCTCAGGTCCTTGAGAGCTCAGCAACATGGCATTGGGAGCGGATACTGGCTTTTCTAATTCACAAG
Organism: Podarcis filfolensis; assembly: GCF_964270895.1. NCBI lineage: Eukaryota > Metazoa > Chordata > Lepidosauria > Squamata > Lacertidae > Podarcis > Podarcis filfolensis. The sequence goes on from NC_139614.1 coordinate 13,956,528, forward strand.
TACGAAGCTGTTGGATCACCGCCACTTCCTGGCTGGGGCACATTAGCTTGGATGTCTTGCTGCGAAAAAACACATCCCTTCCAACAGGACCCATGGCTCACGCTACAAGGAAAAGGGAGGTGATCTCCAAATGCAAAACTCAACCTATCCGGCTGCAACAGAGGGAGATAGGGGAAACAGGGCCGCTGTTTCCGTTCCAGCTGGACATTGTAAGAGCTACGTCATAACTCGGGGGTGGAGAACATGTGGTCCTCTGGGTGTCGTTCGACTGCGACACCCAACAGCCCCCTGTTGGTGTGGCCAGTGATAAAGAGGAGTTGCCCCCGACCACGGCTGGAGCGCCACTTTGTGTTTCAGCCTAGATGTAACTTTCTAAGGGTTTGCTTGTTTTCCTCT